>NC_081411.1:209292243-209592243 GCF_030272615.1 Cryptomeria japonica
AGTGCCACACGACCCTTCCTTATTCGCCCACATGACTTTTTCAGTGGCTAGCTCAACACCTCATACAACACAACTTGACTGCCACATTGGTCGCATAATTAGCACTTTTACGACATGCATCACATCATGATTGTGCCATGTCACTATATGAACACCTAGTCCACAACCCATTTGGCTACCATGTCAGTGAAAAATCAATGGACAATCAGGACAACCACCTCATATTCCATATGGTATTGAACTAATAACAGTTTGACACATGTTCGTCCATACAGTTCGGGCAGCTGTGCAGGTAGGGAGATGACGCTTGGTGACGGCCATACGGACACCAAATTTAACCTCATGTTTTGTTGATGTCATCCTTTTTCAAAAAAAATTCAGGCCCCTCTCATTGAGCTTTTTAGTTTTGTAGTTCAACTTTGGAAGGCTATATCTTGCTCATTTTTTCGTGCAATTTTTTTTTGAGATGGGGTAATTTTTCATGTAGTTTCACATGGTGGTATTATTTTCTGATTTGGGTGGACAAATTATTCAAAAAAATCAGTTTTTGGTGACTTTACCTATTTAATCCCCGCATCTTCAACTTTTGATATTCTGTTCAGGTTCATATGAACTCCTTTTCGGGTGCCGCTTTTTTGGAAGTGCATGATTTTTTAGCTACTTTCATAATCAACTATCAATTTGTAGTGATTTTGAGTGTAAATTGTACTTTCAAAACATGGTCCTTTTTGGCCAATTTGGCACTTGTATTGCATAGATCTATCCTTTTGGTCTTTTGCATTGTAGTTCTAAGCCTATTGGGGCAGTTGTCAAAAAAAAATCAAAAGCCCACCTTGCCATTATTTTCAAGTGGCCTATTGTACATGCACTATATATAAAGTGTCAAAATCATCATTCTTTTGGTGGGGGTAATTTGATTGAGTGAGTTTGGGGGTTGTCTAGTGTGCTCTTGCTCTCTTGTGTTCTTTCATTTTTCTTCTATGGGTTCTTCTAAGTTTCCTCTCTTAGCTTGACATAATTATGCTACTTGGAAAATTGATGCATGGAGTAAACTAATGAAAAAAGGGTTAACTCATTACATTGATGGAACTATTGTTGCTCTCACTGATCCTAAGGCTGATCCCAATGGTCACTTAGATTGTCTCACTAAGAATATCATGAAAATTGGTACCTTAAGAACGTATGTAACAAAAGATCTCATCTTCCATATTGAAATATGTACTTTAATTAAGGATTCTTGGAAAAAGTATCAAGATTTGTATGCTCAAGTTGATGAGATTAGAAGATATAAAATTGATAGTGATCTCACCTTGTTAGATCCCAAGAACTTTGATACAATACATGATTATGTCACTAAGGAAAAAAAGTTGAGGGTACAACTCAAGGATTGTGGCATTGATAAGAAGGATACTCAATTGATCTTAAATTTGATGGGCAAGCTTCCACAAGAATATGCAACATTTCTTTCTAGTTTCCAAACCCATAGAATGACAATGAGTTCAAGCTACACAATGTCTACATTTAGTGCTTTCAGTGACATGTGTATGATGGAACAAACTAAGTTGATAAGCATGATAATTCTTAAGACTTCTAAGTCTCAAGCATATGTGGAAACTAAAAGGAACAAAAGAAATCAAAGAAATGACAACTCAAACAAGAAGAAAGGGAAATCGAAGCCTAAGGACAAAGCACAACCTTCTCCAAAACAAGGAGATTCATCTTCTTCCAAGAAGGAAAATTCACCAATGAAGGAGAGACCTACTTGTGATTATTGTAAAAAGGTCATGGGGTAAAAGTACAAAGTTGTGTCACACTTTTATATAGGAAATGGTCAATGTTGATTCAACTTTTTAAATTAGATCAATACAAAGTGAAATATATGTTTTGAATTTTGAAATGAGGTAAACTAATAAAATTTATATACTTTTATCTATTTTATGTTTGTAATTTTAGTAAATTTTACCTTTTTTCTTCAATTTTTTTAATGTATATTGATAACTTGAAACTTTAGTTCATGGATATATTTTTTAATAAATTTGAAAAGTTATGTGTGCTGAAATATAACTCTTTCCAATTCCCAACACTTTTTTTCTTAACTATTTATCCAAATTAGAAAATAGTTATATCATTTTGACATAGATTCTTTGCTCCACTACATCATTTTTATTTTTTTAAAATTTAAATAAATTTGTATTTTTCCTTGACAAGATAATCAACCTCATATTGTAGTGCCGATGACCTACTTTCAATAAAAATAAAATATTAAATATAAAAACTAATTAAAATATTAAAAGATATATGTTTTAGAAAATTCACTTATAGATCTATAAACGGGTATTTTTACATTTCAAAAAAATATTATGTATGAGAGTAGGGGTTGTTGAAACCTCGAGTTTTTATTATTTTTTGGTAATTAGACCTAAAGTGGTACAAAATATACATTTAGCAGACATTTCCAATTGGAAAATTTTTGGCCAATATATAATTTGGCTATAATGAATCTATATATCCCATATGTTTGACTAAAATTAATTTTAAGTTAGAATTACTTAAATTCACTTGTCCTATTAAGTTGGCCTGAAACGTGACACAATTTTGTGCTTTTACCCGTTGGTCATGGGGAGTGTTGTTGTCATTCTAATAAGATTGATGAGCTCCTGCATACCCTCAAAAATAACAACATTGATTTTCCTAATGCCTACAAGGAGGATTCATCACCTTCCACTTTCTCACAATCTAAGGGAAAAGGACAAGCTTTTATGCCAGCTACAAGTGGGAAGAATCACTTTTGGGAATTGTGTATTCTTATGTATAACAATTGGAGGTCTCTTTATCCTTAGAGGAGACATGTGAGTATTTGGATCATGTTCTACATTAATCTCCACTAGATCTTGGATTTTCTTTTTCAGTAGTGTGGATTAGTACACCACCTTTAGAGGGGGTCACTTTCAGCATTAACATGGAGACACTTGAGTAGTTTTCAGAGACTTCATTCAGCATGATCTTTTTTCCTACCACTTCCCTTAATTATTGGGGAGACTTCATGGACACACCTTTGTTTTTGTTTCTTCCTAGGGGGAGGAACATTGTTTGATGTTCATGGAGTAGTTTCTTCATTCAGTTTCAAGCTTCTTCCATTGGTACAAATTCTACATTGCGGGGGGGTTACCTAGTCTCTCTTTTCTCTATTATTCTCTCATATGGTGGGGGTGGGGCATTTTCCTCACATAGGGTTTGGTCCTTCACATGCTTCTTTGAGAGTTCTTTTGTAGAGTTTTCATCTCTCCATTTGGGGGAGGGCTTTTTCCTATTGAGTTTTTCTCTCTTTCCCTGATTTATGGAAGATTGCATTTGTTTTTGTAAATGGGTACCTAACATGGCCTTGTAGATGGGACCCATCTTGCATTGCTTAGTTGCATTTTATATTTAAGTATATTCCCCTAAGTTGTACTTAAGGGGGGGTGTTGGTGTAATTATTTATTCATGTTGGATATAATTGTACTTTACTTAAGTTTACTTAGATACATGCATAACATTGTAGTTTGCATATGAGAGACTTAGGGAGATGTGCATACATAGGGAGCGTGTATGTAGGATAATTTTCACTCTTTATGGTTTTATCTTATTATTACTTTATCATATCCACTTATTGTGGGATGATAATTCCACCTTCGGTGGGTGATCCACCTCATGTGGAATATTTTGGTATTTCTCCTACCCACTCCTACCTACCCTTTCATCTTATTGAGCCATATGTCATCATCATGTGCTCTCTTCTCTCTTAGCCTTGCCTTTATAAGAAGGCTCATCATTCATTGTATGTAATTAATGATGATCCAGTTGATCTCTTTTGCATCTTGATAGGAATATAGTTTATTCTAGTCATATTTTATCTCTCTTGCAATTGTGTTATCTTTTGGTCTCTTTGATCTTGGTTGCTTCAAGAATAATCTCTTAGTTGGCTCAAATTTCCTCGAGGCCCTCATGTTTGCAGTGTGATAATCCCCAAGTTTGAGGATAAGGAACATTTATTCTTAGAGTTTTCCATTCCGAGTAAACAATCAACAATAGTAGCCCTATTTTTCCCATTCTCATTCCTCCATTTTAAGGCATGTTGGGAGTCCTTTACCTTCTACCTTTCAATAGTTAACTCACCCGAATTGATTTTTCAAGCTTTGGAGATTTATTTTTTCAGCCACATAAAGATCCAAATCTTCCTCCTTCCACCATGAAGCTTGTTTTTGAATATTTCTTTTAATGCATTGGGAAATGATATGACCTATTTGAAAGCACCATCTGCATCTAAACAAAATACCTTTATAATCCACAAGTTGCACCCAACAACCACTTATATATTTCATATAGAATTATGAAGTGACATCCATCTTTGTATCCATCTCCACAAGAATACAAGCATAGGTGGTATGAAGAAAACAAAGGCAATCCTCATCTACTCTTAGAAATTTACATAAAGTGTGTTCAATAAATTCAAGACAAGTTTTAGTCCAAAAAAGAAATGGTAGGTTGGGGAATGTTACCCATATTGGTATCTTCTCAAAGGATTTAGAAGCCAGATTGAAACCTGGATGCCATGGTTTCAGCAGCAATAGATATTTATCTTCCCAACTGCATTGGTGCTCACACAATACCTTCTTCCTATCATGTACTCTATCAAAGAGTGCCACAAAGAATTCGTGAGCCCTAGGGAATATCTGGACATCCCTATCCAAAATGGGCCTCCATAACTCTGAAATCCATTTGTGTAACTATCTCAAGATTGGCCAAATACTCTTAAAACTCCCAATCAATCCCCTTACTAAGAAAAACTTATAAGCTTCTGCTACTTTACACCCAATATGTCCATCCAAACAAATAGTTGGCTTATTTTCAGAAGGCAAAAATACTCATCTTCCATCTTTTTGCTCCAAAAAGATCATATTTCATTGCTCCTTCAGACCCATAAGTTCTCTCCCATTACCATCATTTTGTTCAATCCCAAGGGATTTTATATCATTCTTCTCTCAAATAAATTTGTCCCTTCTATTTGGATCTCTGCACACAGAAGGCATACCAACACCCCATTTTTCAGTTTGGATTTTATTTGATGTACCCTATTCCAAAGGACTCCTAGCTCCGCCATTAAACATCTTACCCTATTTCAAGTGCTAAATGCTATCACAAATAGAAGCATCTCTAGCCCCAAATCTAGTTGAGCTAGCAATCCAACATGTGGATAATCCTTCCCAACACTATTAGAAAATGGAATCAACCCATAAACAAACTTCTAAGTCTAAGATGCTTCTGATATTCCATTATTCAAAGAAACACTATATCTATGCTTCATCCACAAATCCAAATTTTGAGATTTCTCTCTTCTACAGGAAACACCAGATTGACAACCAAAGTCATTAGATAAAAATAGATGGTGAATAAAAGAGTCCTTACCCGCATTTTTCGTTGCCACAACTTAGATATAGTGTTGCATACATTGAACTCCCCTGCCTCTTGTAGCGGGACAAATGATGTCTTTGCCTTCCTGTTTAGAGCTTGACACAAAATTTTCATCTACCCTAAGTGCAGCCTATTCTACAATACACCAAAGTGTGGAAAGTTTGATGAAACCCTTCAACTTGAGGGGCTTCAAGAAAATGGTGGCATTGTTGACCATTATACTATTCAAATCACCCTAACCTAACTAACATAATGGGGAAACATTAGTTTTAATAAAATAAATAAATTAGTAATTTTTAGTGCCAAGGCCTCACACCTCTCTATATACCCTTAGTTTTATTTTAGAATTATTTTAATACATGAAAGGAGTCATCAATTTTATTTTTGCTATCAAATTTTTGAATATTGAGGTTGAGGCAAATTTTAATTGTTCTAGAACATGCTAGTTAATAGATATGTTATTTATTTTAGGATTTGTGAGAAAATAATTAAATAGAGTAGATGACAACAATCAGTCTAACCTTTTGAAGGTAAAAAAAAGTAGAGGACTAGGACGATCAGCCCCCCTTGGTCTTAACAATTTATCATGAACTTAGAAAACTAGATTTTTTGCATCACCTTGATTTGGAAAGCATCAAGTTTCTCTACTCCCAATATTCAAAGGACTTGTATGGTCTGACACGTTGGTCCCACCAATTTTTCCTAAAATTTTTGTTACATTTTTTGATCTATTTCTCATTCTTAGATCTAATTTTACAACTTTGCAAGATATCTAAAATATTTTGCTATTGTTATTTTATGGAAATTTCTCATTATTTTTCCTAGATGTAACATTAAAATTTAACCCTAATTCAAATTGTAATTCAACTCAAACACGGAGGATTAATTTGATATGTATTCAGTCCTTTTTGGATTATTCCAATCAAATTCAATTCCCACCTTAAAGTAAGTTTTGTACCAAGTGAAGTTATTCACCTTATCATTCCAAGTGGTGCAGCCCTAATTTCACCACCTCACATTTAGATTGTGGCAATCTACTTAAAAGCTGATATTTTTCCTCATAGATACACTAATTAAGCTTAGCACCAAGGGCTTATTCACATTGTACAAGTATTTAAATAAGGCTCCCTGTACATTTGGGATAGAAAAAACCCACCCACTTCATAAGGTTATAATTAAAGGCATGTTTTGAACCTCGACACAAAAACATCATCTAAGTGTCCTCCAACCTCTTGATAATGTTACTAGGAATCTAGAAATATGACATGATACAAAGCACCATTGAGGAAAGAGTGGCTTTGATGAGAGTGATTCTTCCTACAAGAGGAAGCCATTAATCATTTCAAGAAGCTAATTTTAATTGAATATTGTCCACAACCTTTCTCCATTCAACTTATCAAGTTCTCATGTCAACCAAGTGCACACCCAAATAAGAGATAGGAAGAACATCAGTCTCAAACCACAAAATTCTTTGTATATTTGGGGCTTCACCACCTTCATTCAAAAAGAATATCTAGGATTTCCTTATATTAATCTTCTATTGAACAACCAACTCATAGCTCTAGAGCATATTCTTAATTCCTTTGGCTTATTTAGTTGTATCCTCACCAAAAAGTAGGTTATCATTAATGAATTATAAATGAGTCACATCTTAAAGTGGCCAACATCTACCTCCTTCTTCACAGGACAATTGAGAACCTCAATAATTGACAAAAAAATTTGAGATAGATGGCCCCACTGTTGCAACTATTTCCACACCATTGATCAAAATTTTATAAAAAATAGTTGAGATATCTAGTTGAATAACTAGTTGTACCACTTATGCTAGAACATAAATCCCAACATGGCCTTAATAAGGAAGTCCCAGGAAATGTGATCATAGGTCTTATTCATATATAACTTTAACATCATTGCCTCCTTAAGCTTGTTTGAATGGATACTCTCATGAGCAATCACAATGCCACCCACTATCTATCTTCCTTTCACAAATCCACTTTTTCTCTTTTGAAATGATGAATACGAGACACTTCTTTAACCTAGAGGCCAAAGTTTTTTAACAATATTATATATACAATTACACATAGAAATTAGTTTGAATGAATTGAAGTAGTTAGGGCTATTCATTTTTTGAACAATATAAAGAAAGGTGTATTTCCAATTTTTTATTATAAATTTCCTCAATTTGCATTCCTTCACACCTTCTAAAACACCTTCCCCAACTATACTCTATAATCTTTGAAAGAACCCAATCTAGAAACCATTTGGGTTAGCAACCTTCATTAGACCAAGACATAAGGTTTCCCTTTTTATTTCATCCATTGAGAAAGGATCCATCAAATTGTTGTTCATAGATTAATTCACAAGAGAAAGGCTGTCAGATTTACCATTCACTCCTAATAGCTCCTTGAAAAGTTAAATCCTTCCTTTTTAATAGCCCTAATATCTTCCACTGAAATTCCATTAGGTAATTGAACTCGGATGATTTTATTGAATTTTCTCCTTATATTCATGGCTAAATGGATGAATTTTGTATTTTGATCACCAAATTTTAATAAATTAACTCTGAACTTTTGAAGAAAAAAAATATTTTCTATCCTAAGAATCCTTATTAAATCACCCATATTAACCTTCTCCTTAACCTTAAATAATGGGAAAATAAAGAATTTGCAACCCCTTTCTCAATTAAAGTAATCTCCTCTTCCACCCATCTTTTGTTGTCAAAGAGAGCGAACAAAAGTAAAGACAACAACTCCAAGGGCATGTCCACGCAAAATAGAGTTGACTGCCACAATTAATATTTATTCTATATTTGTGTATAAGTTTTTATTGGTTTGATTTTATTTCATATTTCATTCAACAATATTTCTTATTTTTGGGTGATATTTATGTTTGCTGCTTCTAGCATATGATATAGTAATGCAAAATATGTTAGAACTTCATACTCATGAGTTAACAAGTTATATGAGGAATTAGATGGATTATGGAATTATTGTAATTGGGTAAAGGAGAGTATAGTTGAATAATTGTAATCCATTTCTCCTGGATCTATTTGATATTTCTATGTGGATATATGGAACTATGATTTGTAATCTCATACAACAATTTGGTCACTAGTAATCCTCATCCCATTGTATGAGTTGATGATGTATTTTTTAATGTTATGGGGTATATGAATAATGAGAAATGCTTATGAAAGATAAAAACAACTGATTCATGAATATTTAAATATGTTGATGAGATGTCAAAATTTGATATATGAGTATCAATTGACTAATATTATTTTTTTCTAATGTATTTGATGTGATACAAAAATATATATACATTCAATTGAATTAATATTAGAAAAAGACATGAGTATAATATTAAATAAAGATATGTGTGTTAAATAATGCATAATTTATGCATTTAAAATAATATGGTTTCCTAATTTTCTGGTTTCTTCATTCTATGATATGGTGAAACATATGTATCCTTGTTTGTTTTATGATTATTTTCACAAAAACTAGGTCCATCATCTTCCCTCGACCCTTAGAATTCTCAGAGGAAGTTGATAGTAGGTGGAATATGTAAGGCCAATTCGACATTATCTATAACACATCTACATATGTTTAGGTGTGTGATGATAATATATCTTGTGAGCATACAGTATATAATTTCCATGATATATTTTTTTATTCACATATAATTTATTCTTCTTGTATCATGGTTGTGCATTCCTAGAGTACCCTAATGGTGTAAGTTAGTGATTCAATTTTGGTACATAATTGTACTCCATGTTAATACCCAATTCTTGTGACCATTGATGTCTTATATACTTAGCAATAAATGATTAGTGAAATTCATTTCCCTTCTCATTATAAAGCTAATAAACTCTAATTATTGAAGTTTGTTATATGATGTACTTTCCTTTCATGAGAACATATAATGTAATTACTATTATTTAAGGTATCTAATTATTATAAAATAAACATTTAATAAACTATTAACATGATTATAACATAACGATTATTACTTTTGCTACTAGAAATTTATGTTTGGTATGAACAAAGAATGAATCATCCTTAAGATTTCATACATTTTATAACAATTGACATGTGCTTCTAAAAGTAGTTTTTATTTTAGTTTCTCTATTATGATTAATGTTTAAAATAATGTATTGAATACAAATAGGCTCATGTTGGTTCTTCTAGGTTTACTATGTTAAACTAATGGTTATGACTAAGTACTGAAAATAATTCCAACAAGTGTTTCTTCTTGTCTTTCATACAATAATAATGTCTTATTTATTTTTTAAATAACCTTGATATATCTTGAGAGCAATGACTAAAGAATTATCATTTACTCAATAGTATGATGTTTTCTTCAAGGATTGGAGGTCTTTAGGAACAATATAAGAAGATCTAGTAAAGAAAAAGGTCCTAAACAAGAGAGAAATAAGATAAAGATGTGCTAGATGAAGAAGGTAACCTCACCTTTAACTTTATAATAATTTTGAATTTCATGGATGAGTTATATAGACTTCAATTCTCAACTCTATAAATGGAGCATAAGAAGGTAAAAAGTTTTTTGTTTTATTTGTATCCAATATTGCTAAAGACTAGTTCATTCAATTGATTTTAGAGGATATTAGTTTTATAAAATATATTATTTATAATAATGAATGAGTAATGTAAATTTAGTTAGGACTCTAAGGACTAATTAGCATTTGGATTTTATTTGGCCTCTAACACTTTCACAAATGGAAAATGCAATTTGTGATTAACAACTCAAATTTACCACTACAAATATGTGAGATTATTGGTGTTGGAAATAAGCCATACTAGAACCGAGGATGGATGGGTCCAAGAGGGACCAACAACTCAGTGGTAGAGAATTCCAGCAATGTATGCCAGGTCCTAGGTTTGAGTCCTAGTTGGTCCATGTCTCACATGGTATCAGAGCCATTGGGGCTTCATTGATTGGTTTTGGGAGACATCTTGGAAGGCTTCAATTTTTGGATCTTAGGTATTGCACATTTTGGAGGCATCCTAGAAAGTTTTTGGCCTTACCACTGTGTCTAGAAGTCCAGTTCCATAAAAATCAAGTATAAACTCAAACTATTTTGGCGAAAGTTGGATTTTGGGTGTGGAGAAAAATTTTGCCCAATTTGGGTGGTACGGTACGGAGTTTTTGAAATTTAAAAAAAATATATATTTTGATGGTCATATGGCTGTCAAATTTAACATAGTGCTTTGTTAATGTCAGCCTACATCAGCATCTTTTTGAAAATTTTAGACCCCTCTCTGTTGAGCAGTTTGGTTTTTTGGGTCAACTTTGGAGGCTCAGAAGTTGCTCAATTTTGCTCCTTTTTGGGTGATTTTTTTTTTGATTTGGGATAATTTTTTGTGCTCTCCACAATGGTGTGTTTATTTTATGATTTTGGTGCACAAGTTTTTCATAACTTTTGGATTCTCTCAGCTCTACCTGTCCAATTCTTGATTTTGCAACTTCAAAGGCTTCGTTTGGGCTCATACAACCTCCTTTTTAGCTATCATTTTTTTTGAAAGTGCATAAGTTTTTTTCTACTTTCATAATCTATGATCAATTTGAAAATATTTTTAGTGGATATTGTACTATCAGATATTGGTCTTTTTTGGCCTACTTGGTAATTGTAATTTGCTTGGATCTTAGTTTAGATCTCTTGCATTATCAGTTTGAGCCTCCTTTGGCCTCAAGGCAGTTATAAAGTTGAAATTAGAAGTCCACTATGCCATTTTTTGCAAGTGGCCCATTGGACACACACTAAGTATAAAGTGCCAAATCATCATTTTGAGGGGGGGGGGTTTCTTTGATTGAGTGAATTTGGGGGGGGTGTCTTGTGTGATTGTGCCTCTCTTTCCTTGTGCTCTTTCATTTTTTTTCTATGAGTCCTCATAAATTTCCACCTTTAACTCCACATAATTATGCATCTTGGAAAATTAAAGCATGGAGCAAATTAATGGAAAAAGGTTTCATGCATTACATAGATGGAACAATAGCAGCACCACCTGATCCTAAAGTTGATCCTAATGCTCAATTAGAATGGCTCGCTAAGAATTTCATGGCTCTTAGAGCTTTGCGTAAGTATGTATCAGATGACCTCATTTTTCATATTGAGAAGTGTACTACAATCAAAGAGGCTTGGGAAATGTTTTAGAAATTGTATGGTCAAGTTGATGAAATCTGAGGTTACAAGACTGACAATGAGCTCACCAACTTGGATCCCAAGAGTTTTGATACAATCCAAGATTATGTCACCAAAGAAAATGAGCGAAGAGAAAAGATTAAGGATTGTGGAATTGACAAAAAGGATGCTCAGTTGATATTCAACTTGTTGGAAAAGCTTGCACTAGAATATGCAGCATTTGTTTCTAGCTTCCAAACTCATCATTTGACAGTGGGGAGATCCTACACTATGCCTTGATTCGATGCTTTCACAGAAATCTTGATATTGGAACAATCTAAGTTGTTGAACATGGGGTTTCTCAAGTCTTTAAAGTCCAAGGCTTTGGTGGCTAATCAAGGGAGTCAAGGAAGTCAAGGAAAAGATTCAAACAAGAAGAAGAAGAAAACTAAGTCAAAGCCACAATAGGAAAAAGGACAATCATTGTCTCCATCACAAGGTGATTTTTCATCCTCTTCCAAGAAGGGGACTTCACCTAAGAAGGATAAACCAGCATGTGCTTATTGTAAGAAGTATGGTCATGATGAGAATCGATGCCATGCTAAGAAAGTTGATGAGTTGATAAGTCTTCTTAAGTAAAATAATATCAACTTTCCATCTGCCTATAACAAGACGGATTCAACTCCTTCCTCTTCCTCATAGTCTAAGGGAAAAGGGCAAGAATTTGTCACTACAACAGGTTCTTCACAATAGTAGATACTTGACTCGGGTGCCTCTTATCACATGGGTTATACAAAGGAGAATTTTTCTTCATTGGAGCCATCAAAGGTATGTCACATTTACATAGGTGATGATACACAAGCTGAGATTGAAGGGAATGGTTCAGTTGATATGGATGATGAAACATTTGAGAATGTTCTCTATGTTCCTAACTTTTCTACCAACCTTCTCTCTATCTACCAAATCACTCACTATGGGAATGGGAAAAAGGTTGAGTTTACACTTGATTTAGTTGTGGTAAAGGAACTTGATAATGATGCCTTGGTAGAAGTGGGACAAGTCAATGAAAACTCAAAAAATTATTCATTCTCCCACTTTGTGCCAAGTTCTCCTTCCAGGGACTTTCTTACTCATTCAAATTCAAAAAGTAAACTATGGCATGAGCGGTCTGGTCATCTCAACTATCGCTATCATTAGCAGCTCAACACTAAAGACATGGTCATAGGTCTATCTCAAATCATTTTTTCAGAGGGTGTATGTTCAGGATGTTCCATGGGCAAACATCCTGAGGAGAAGTTTGATAAGGGAAAATCTTGGAGAGCTTTGGAAGTTCTTCAACCTATTCACAGTGATGTAGCACGTCCATTTCCATCACCTTCATTTAGTAAGGCCTGCTATTTCCTCACCTTCATTGATGACTACTCCTGCTTTACTTGGGTCTATTTTCTTATTCATAAGAGTGAAGTGTTTGACAAATTTCTAGACTTCAAGGCTCATGTGGAGAAGCAATCAGGGAAAGTGGTCAAGATTCTTTGCATGGATAATGGAAGGAAATATGTGAACAAAATACTTGAGGAAATTTGTACATTTGAGGGGATTGATCTTCAACATTCTATTTCTTACACTCCATAGCATAACGGAGTTGCAGAGCACAAGAATAGAACTCTCAAAGAAATGGCTAGCTATATGATACATGCACATTCTCTTTATCCCTCCTTTTGGGTAGAGGCTATCAGTTGTGCCACACACATCCAAAATTGGGTTCCTCACAAAGCTTTGACATGTATTACTCCTTTTGAGGCTTGGGCTATTATGAAACTAATTGTGAGACATTTCAAAGTATTTGGGTGTCCAGCATGGGCTCGCATTCCTCCGCAGAAATGCAAGGCATTGGAACCTCAGAGTAGGCCTTGTATTTTTGTTGGATATCCTGAGGGTGTTAGGGCATATCGATTGATGGATCTTGATACACATGAGGTGTTTATTGAGAGGAGTGTTCATTTTGAGGAAAGCTATCCTATCTTAGCCTCTCTACCTCCTACACCTTCCTCTATTATGGATAGTGATGTCAGTGATTCAGTTGATGAGACTCCTTCAACTCTAACTTGCAGGGTTACACCTCCATAGGGTCCACTTGCAATGTAGGATCCTTGTTCTCCACCTCTACATAGACCTCATTGGGCTCGCCAGACACTTGAGTCACTGGGTTCTCTTGTTGGGGATCCTTTAGATACACAGAGGACTCGATCACAACATCATGACCTTCCACATGCATACATTTCTACCTCTTTCGATCCACAAACATTTTAGGAAGCATCAAGGGTTCTCGAGTGGGACCAACCTATGGAGGAAGAGTATAGTTCCTTGATGAGGAACAACACATGGGAGTTAGTCCCTCTCCCTAAGGGGAGAAAGATGATTCGATGTAAGTGGATCTATCGGACCAAGTTTGTAGCGAATGGTATTATGGATAAGTATAAGGCTCGACTTGTTGTGAAAGGTTTCTCTCAGGTTCCAGGTGTTGACTATACTGAGACCTTTGCACCCGTAGCCAAAAAGAAATCCATTCACTTGACACTTGCTATTGCTGCAGCTCATGGTTGGGATGTACATCAGATAGATGTGAAGAGTGCTTTTCTTCATGGGGATCTTGATGAGGAGATTTATATGCAGTAGATATAGGGTTTCATCCAGGATTCTTCCTTGGCTTGCAGACTGAGGAAATCTCTCTATAGCCTTAAGTAGACCCCCAAGGCTTGGTACATCAAGATGGATTCCTTTCTTCTTTACGTAGGGTTCACTAGGTGTCATTCTGATCCAAATGTCTACATTTTGTGACAGGATGACTCACACTTGATACTTGACATCAACAGAGAACTATACTAAATTTGACAATTGTATGACTATCAACATATGTTTTTAATTTTGTTTTTGAAAAATCCATACCGTACCGCCCAAATTGGGCAAAAATTTTCTCCACACCCAAAATCCAACTTTCGCCAAAACAGGTCAATTTTATACTCAATTTTAATGGAAATGACCTTCCGGATGCAATGGAAAATAAAAATTTCTCTAGGATACCTCCAAAACACGCAGTCCCTCAAATCCAAAAATTGAAGCCTTCCAAGATGTCTCCCAAAACCAATAAATAAAGCCCCAATGGCTCTGATTCCATGTGATACATGGACCAGCTAGGACTCGAACCTAGGACCTTCCATAAGCTTCTAGAGTGCTCTACCAATGAGCTACTACCCCCTCTTGGACTAGTCCATCGTCGGTCTAGGTGTGGCTTATTTCCAACACCAACACTCCCCCTTAAGCCACACCTCTCATGTGCTCGGGGCTCCTAGCCTAGATGTGAGCTTTGATGCCATGTGAGATTTTGCCAAGATCAAGGGCATAATGAAAATCACAAAAGAGAGACAAAATTATGACAAGAACAAACTATATTCTCATCAATATACAAATGATCAACTGGATTCACCAATACAATGAATATGGGCCTTCTTATATAGGCAAGGCCATATGGATATCTGAGCACACAATCATGACATGTGGATCAATAAGAAACAAGGGTAGGTAAGAAAAAGTAGGGGTAGGTAAGAGAAATAACATAATATTCCAGAAGAGGTGGAGGACCCACCAAATGTGGAGTGTAACAAAAAGATAAGTCCACAAAAGGTGGAATTTCTCCTACAAGCTATATCCCTATGTGGACACTTCCCTAAGTGTCTCATATCCAAACTACGATGAGATGCATTATCCTAAGTTAACTTAATTAAAGTGTAATAATATCCATGATGAATAATTATTTAAACCAACAAAGATATTATATGTGAGAGAATATATTGTTTGTGGAACCAAAATAATGTTAAGTGTTATAGATCTATGTAGACTTAAACTTAGGAATGTAAGGAAAAAACATGTATGTATGTATGTATGTATGTATGTATGTAAGTGTGTGTGTGTATGTATGTGTATGTGTGTGTATGTATGTGTGTATGTATGTGTGTATGTATGTGTATATGTGTATGTATATATGTGTGTGAGTGTGTGTATCCCTATTAAACTCACAAAGGAGACTAGAAACCCCTATTATTTAATTTAGATCTTTTATTGCAACTTGTGTGTTTTATTGATTAGTTTTCACACATCTATCTGATCAGTCATGCTTTTCATAAATCATAATGTTATCTTTCTATCTTATACTAATACTTTATTTCCCATATCTTTGTACCTCTAACTATCATAATACATTTGTAAGTTTAAAATACAAATGTGCAAGTTTAAATACCAAATATAGTCATTTATTAGGCACTTATTTTGTTAGTTTAAAATGATATCGAATAGGAAAAGTTAATCAAATGACTTCTTCAAATCAATAATATATACAAAGTACCCACCATTTGACTTTTGGGAATTCATGATTGTTGCATTCCAAATAACAACTAAAGTTAATTTTCAATGCTTTGACATTAGAGATGCATTCTAAGTAATATTTATGTTTCATTATTATACTAAGGGATTAAAAAATTTATGCATAAGATGGAGGGTTGGATATTTTTGGAGAGAGGGTTTGTATATTAATTTCAAAAAATTTCATACATAGATGTATGAGGAAAACTATTTGTGCAGTCTTATATGGAGATAAAAATAAGTGTTCCAAATATCTAGCTAGCATATTAATTTCTCCCACTTGAAAGGGCAGAATTGTAGTTAAATATATGTTTTTCTAAGAATATAATTCACATATAAAAGATAAATGTAGTTATGCATGAATATGAATATTTGTTTTTCTATTTTTAGTCAACATACATGTACCAAAGACCTCTATATAAAGAGGAAGATTGTAATGAAATCTTTGTCTTTGATCATTAGATCACTTGACCCTTCATCATGAAATCAAGAATCTTGTAATCTGAATTTGAATGAATATAAAGATTCATTTTCTTTTGAGATTAATTATAAGTGTTTTTTTTCTTAATGTTTTTGAATAGGTCTCAAAGTTATTTATTTTCTTCACTTGGTATCAAATCTATTATTGAGAAATTATCTAGGTTAAATTGTTGAAGTTGTAGAAAGATCCAAGGTGATCTGACTAGTAAGAAGGAAGGTCAATGAGATGAATAGATCATCATTTTCAAGCTAAAACTTTGCTACCACATTTTTAGTCATCGAAAGATCACATATCAAACACTCGGATGATCTACATGTTGAAGATTCTTACATGATACTTTTTTACTATGGGAATCTATTCAAGTTGCATGGGAAAATTATTTTTAGTCGATAAAATAAGGACTACTGTTAATGCAAAAGCCACCATACAAAGGTGAATTTCATCCTCTAAATATGAGAGTGAAGTCACTCTGACATTTGCATATCAACCATTGAAGAAAACAAGGTTTTGAATAACTTCATGTATAAAAATAAGGTGCAACCAAACAAGTTGCAAACCAAATAAACAAAGAGATTTCCGTCGCAAGGTGAGATCATTGAGGTATAAAAATAATGTGTTGATGTTGAGAAGATCTAGTCAGCACGGTAAACTTCAAAATCAACTATGAAAAAGGTGAAGCCCTCAATTTATGAGGAAGTCAAACAAAGGTCTTAGAAGAGAACATAGTTATGTTTGTAAAAAAAATAAGAGTTGGAAGTCATACCTTTCAATCTAAAAGGAGATTATTGCATGATATTCCATAGTAGGAGAAAATATCATTAATGCTGGAAGGATATCGATTTTTTTTTGTGTTGAATCAATTAGTGATTGAAATTAAGTGGGAGATTTTTGGTATATTATTTCAACACTTTGCATGAATAGTTGCATGAGGAAAACTACTTATGCAATCTCATATGGAGAAAAAAATAAGTCTTCTAAATATATAGATGAACTACTAATTTCTACTACTTTTGTTAGAAGAATTGTAGTTACAAATATATTTTTATAAAAGTATAATTTGCATAAAAAGCCTAATTGTAGTTGTGCATAAATATTCATGTTTGTTTTTCTATTTTTTGTTGGCATTCATGTGCCAAAGACCTCTATATAAAGAGGTAGATTGTAATGAGATATTTTTATCTAATCATTAGATCACTTGACCCATGATCACATTGTCGGGAATCTTATAATCTTAGTTTGAATGAATATAAAGATTCATCTTCTTTTGAGAGAAATTTTGTTTGTTTATTTTTTATTTTGTATAATTGGTACCAAAGCTAGAAATTATTTTCTTTAGAGAGGAAGGTATGTTGAATTAAAAAAAGAAGGATGCACAATTGAGCTCCATCTAAATCAAATCTCCTCCCATAGTTTCCACAAAAAAAATAGAGCTGGGGCTAAAGAGAGGATTACCCAAACCAGGATTGTAAAAAGAACAGTTAGGAGAGGTATTAGAAATGTCCCTTTCCCTACCTTTAAAAGAAAAACTCCAGCTCAAGATATAATTGAAGTAAACAATAGATAGAATACTAGGGAAAAAGGTGATTTTTAAATCTTTAGGACTCAAAGATTTTTTTGTCCTTATTTATCATGGCATGTATTTAAGCAGGTTCATTGTGTGGATTCATATATACTTTAATCCCCTTGGAAAAGGGACCCGAGTTGGATAATCTACGAGCTTTCTTATTTCCATATCTAATTATGTGTTTAATTTACCATCTTCCTTATTTCCTTATCTAAGTATCCCTGAGTGGAATGGCGAGATTTTTACATTTCTTTGATCAGAGCCTTATAGGTAGGGTTTT
The DNA here is from genome assembly GCF_030272615.1 of Cryptomeria japonica. Taxonomy (NCBI): domain Eukaryota; kingdom Viridiplantae; phylum Streptophyta; class Pinopsida; order Cupressales; family Cupressaceae; genus Cryptomeria; species Cryptomeria japonica. The sequence goes on from NC_081411.1 coordinate 209,310,578, forward strand.
AGGACATATTTTAGAAAAATGTTCACAAAATACTCAAATATTAATGAAATATTATAAAATTGGTGTCCTTAGAAAGGCTATTACACCATATTTTATATGGAAGTGGTCTCCCATCTCGATTAAATTATACAAGAGAGTTATGAATGTTATAGAAGAAAAAAACATAGAAACATCTCGGAACAAGGCTTTAATTTTCTATTACTCTTCTTCTCTTCGACCAAACACTCACCAACAACCATGCCTTGACCTAAATTAAGATATTTAAAATTTTTACGAACCATTTCCAAATCTCCCTAACTTATTTTTTAATAGGTGACCGTTGGTTAGAAAGAAATTCTCATTAACATGGCAATTTTGTGGCAATAAATTGACAACTTTGTTCAATCTTGATTAAATGAATCAAAATGACCTATAATCACCCTAGACATGTTAAAATATATTTCAGATGACTTATTCCATCAATTTCATCCAGTTGGAGTACTTTGACCATGATTGACCACATTTGGCCCATGTTGGTGTACATATGATGATTGGCTTAAAAACCTTCTAAATTGAGTTATATGACCTTGCAAATGAAATTGTATATATATAAAAATTGGTCCTTAGGACCTTATTATGCTTCCACAAGAAACATTTAAAGAAACCATTATAATAAAGCCTTCATTTGTATTGATGTTTTTTGAATTTCAATTAACGTTTTTACCCTTTTTTGAAAAAAAATTAAAAATTTGGTTGATCTTAAATTGAAATGTAAGATTTCATTTTCCAAAAAAAACTAACTCATATAGATGTAACATCCCAACTAGTTATTAAATTAATTTACTTTTTCTAATATATACAACTAAGCTAATTAAGCTAGTGATCAAACAAATTAATTGTATGTTCCAAACCACTTTCTAGTATATCTTGAATAATGGTAGTAATGTTGTTTTATTTTAACTTATTCCAAAAATTTTTTATATTCATGTTCCTAGGGAGAAATCATATACATTGGATAGGTTAGTCTACAATATTGATATTGGTTAATAATCTTTATATTTCTTCTTCATTTCAATATTTTTAGTTCAACATATTTCATAATAAGTTTTGATTAGATTAAAAGAGGAAGGACTTAGACCCATTACATGATAGAAATAAGGAAAAAAATTTAAATCTTACATGGAGTGAGACTAAAAAAAATAATAAACCAAAAAAAATAGTAGAAAGTTATTGAAATAATTTAGGCCTTCAATGGATTACTATTTTTTTTGCAAAAATATAAGATTTTCTTCCAAAAAAAACCTCTTTTTTGAGAAGTAGGGGAAGCAACCACATCAATGGAATGGTGGGGAAAATGGGACTATCAACCAAGTTCTTTATCCTTTGTTGCACCAATTGAAAGGGGCTACCATGGGTTGAGGTCAACTCATTCTAAGGAAATTATGGTAGGAAAATAACTTCCTAAACTAATCTTGAGAGGAGGGTAATGAAAAAAATAGTTTTGTATAGTATTCACAAAGAAATAACAAAAAAAATCATAAATATTATGCATACCATAAAATAGTTATTTCCATGGGAAAAACCCTAAAAACTCCACACTCTAAATGTTTCCCAATATATTATTTAGAAGTAAACTTTTGATTGAGTATTCCAATTGGAAAACTATTGTAATTAAATAATATCAAGGTGTTTATTTATCTTAATAGTAGCTTTTGGAAAATTTTCAAGCCAATTTGTGCTCGAATTTAAACTTACTATAAATAGTAACCTTATGTAAATATAAGTTTGAGACAGTTTTCGTTATATTCTCTAACTTGTCAAACATCGCATTAAAGAGATGGTGATCCCATAATACTTGGGTACACTTTTTGGCCAAACTTGACACTAGAGCTTTACTTTCTAGCAGAGTACAAGGACAAGGCCCTGAACCTATAAAACAACAAAAGCAGAGTACATAATCAAAAGATCTAGCATCAAGCAACCAGTCAAGAAAGCCCAATTTGTTGTTCCTTAGAAATAATTCCAAATTAACATGAATCTATAACTAAACATATTCATATTAACCAACCACCACCTTCCAAGCATAATAAAAGTATTTTGAGTATCTACAAGACTAAGAACTTTAACAATAAAGATGACCATAATAAAAGTTTGATTTAAGTGCCATGCAAGCCTCATACTATTATTATTACTTGTGAAGAAGGCATTTCATTACTTTAATGATAACTTGAGATTTGACAAACATTTCTTACCCTCCAAGAAATCTAGATATTCTAATAACCTCCTCAATATATCTGCCACTTATGAACAATTATAATCTAATTGTTTTACTCTCTCAATATTAAAAATATTTTTAATATTTTATTAAGAATAATTATATAAAAGATTTAGTAATTTTTAAAAAATATTTTATTACCAATAATTATACTAAATATCTAAAAAAATAAAAAATTGAAATACCTGACCACAATCATCATTGAATTCCTAATATAAATTGATGTAACTTATTTTTTCTCTTTATTGAATATTACCTACATAAAATAAATCAATGCCATATTAAACTAAATAAAATTTCAAGCTTCCAAAACAAAAATTATTATTATTAAAGATTTAAAATTAGATTTCAAGAATGCCCATCAAATTTCAATAGAAATCACACTCTCTACTTTCGTCATTCGAAGCTCGGCTGACAGTTGGATAGCAGTTGGATAGCAGTTGCAAGGGTCGTTGCGGAAGGTTTTAACACAGAAAATCTTAATGGAAGGGAGGATTTAAAGCCCAGAAAATTTGATCACCCCCACCCCCTGTAAGGATGAGAAGTCTCCCAGATGCATATATAATTTCGTGGTTATCTAGAATATCCGCCATATTATCAGCCCTAGTCCGTACTCTTGTGTTGGGATCGAATCTTTGCGCCTGACCTGTCCATACTAACTACATTTACTTTTATGAGATTGGTTTTACTACCAGATGCGTGTTTCAGAAATTTTTATGGTGAATATTTTGAATGTTGCAAATATCTATGACTATCAAGAGCTATTTACAGCATCTCTGCAATTCTTCATACAGTTTCAATGAGATTTAAAGACCAATTTTGTGCCCAAACTTTATACCTTTGTTTTGTTTTGTTCTCGAAATTATATTCCTCTTAGAACAGTGCAACCACTGCTTACCACACACTTTCCTGTTTGTTTTTGCCTTTCTCCAGCGCTTCACAGACGCTTTCTTATTTTATGTTTTTTATTCATAGATTGAGAGGATAGTTAGTAAATTTTACTTTTTTATTTATAGACTATTTAAATTAATGATTATGGATTTAATTGAATGTTTTATTTAAAATTAGGAATAGCTATCTTTATGTTTTAACTTAATTGATTGAATTGAATATTTACAAATTTAAGATTTTATATCAATAAATGAAGTTAAGTGGTCATAGATTTTAAATTTTTAGTAACATTTTGGGTTGGATGAGTGCAGATTAAAACATACATTATATAGAATAAGTCAAAGAGACATTTAAACAAATAAGCATTTCAAGAAGGATATCTCTTGGCTTATTCTATTTATACTAGCACATGCACTTATAGGAGGTTCATGGGAAACGCCGATAGGAAATTAAAGGTAAATTTTAATATATTTTAATGTTATATAATTATTTCTATGTTAATTTAATTTTTTTTTTATATGTTGCTTGTTAATAAGAGTTAGAGATGAAAGCTTGAAGAATCTAAATAACCATATTCAATATCATGAATAATATGATAGAATTGATTGATAGTGATAGATAGTGGTATTTGTCTACACTTGTCTCATGTTATTGTTTGTATTGGTATAAGTAACAACGAGAGCTCATTGCATGGTGTAAGGGGGAGTTGGCCTTTGAGTTTTATATGAATGATATCAGCTTATTGCATTTTTTTATTGGTCTTGAGGTATGATAGAGGTTACATTTGGATATTTTTTGGTTGAGGGAATTGCACAACAAAGATTGAAGGCTATTTTGTGAGAAGGTGTACAACAACTTTGTCTAATGGAGGTATGCTTGTTATTACCTTCATAAATAACTTGTTGAACTAAAAGGAGGTGGAAACATCAAATTTAATAAATTGATTTTATATTGATTTATTTGATTAGAGTAGATTCATGGTTAAATCTGGGGCTTTACTTAAACGATAGATGGAGACTCGAGGCTTTCTATGAAAGATGTTTATAATTTACTTATGATATTAATTATTTGTAAGTGAAATAATTAATCTTTCTTTATTCATAGCTTCTATCGTATGAAATTTATAGTTATATGAAGTTATATAAGAACATATCATAAAAGTAATGAGTTTTTTTAGACCATTATGATCTATTACTCTCTTCACCTATGATTATTAGTAATGTGCATTTTACCTCTTATACCTTTTTCTTCCTGCGTTTCAGGGAGGAATTAGATGAATTGGTTCTAATGTTGCAGACTAAGGCTATGGTTATTCATATATTTTATGATGACCTCTGCTAAATTTCGTTACGCTTTGATGAATGTCCATGCCCTGTTCCAACACTCTCATTTTTGGCACAGGCAGGGAGGACGCTGACAAAGGTTGTCGAATTTGGCTTTAAACTTGCCAATTGCATTTGCTTGAATGATTTTAAAGCCGTTTCAACAAATCCAATTGGTTCATATCCTGTGATCATCACAGTCCATCACACCACATTTCTTTGAGGGATTTTGTCAAACAGTTCATGTGCCTTGTGTATGCTTCGACATTTTGCATACATGTGTACCACGGCGTTGCAACTGCAATATTTGACGAAATTCCTCTATCTTCAATGCTTTGACGGATGTGCATACCCTGGTCCAAATCTCCCATACTGGCACAGGCTGGGAGTACACTAGAAAATGTGAATTGATCGGGTTGGAGCCTTGTTTGTTGCATACGGTGCAAGAATATGACTACTTCATGAGGATGCCGATTTTTTCTGTAATCCCCATTAATCATATTCCACAAGACGCTATAATGTTGTGAGACTGAGATGTGAAGACGCTATAATGTTGTGAGACTGAGATGTGTGATGGATGGCAATGGTATTTTATGATTATGGAAAATATGTAGTGTTATTCAGTTTACGTCTATCGGATTGGCCGCGAACAACAGTTTCACTCCAAGGGTTGCGGATAAATTTGTCGCAACTGTGGTTAAAGAGCTCGAAATGGCATCCGATTGGACTCTATGATCTTGTAGAAGATATTGAATTAAAAATTCTACTATGAGGACATAGAAGACGAAATTGAGATGATGGTAACATGGCCTGTTTTCAGGCGTGAGACAAAAGTAGTGTGGCAAGTCCATTTATAAAAGTAGCCCTTGCACCAAAATAAAGGTGCAATGATTAGCTGATAGTAAAATATATTTTAATCATTATGTTGGAGGGTATAAAATTCGAGTGTGAAAACTGCATTTATTAGTGATAATTATCTATAATATGAACAAAGTGATTAAATTATGAAATCTAAACACCAATATTAATATTATAATATAATCTTAAGTAAAAAATATACATTCGTAGATGTTTTTTTCTTGTCTTATTATATAAAGGGATTCTTCCTCCATTCCTAAGATGTTGAATGACATCACTACGTATTCACAGGTCAAAAAATAAATTTTGGATTCAATTTATATGAAGTAATTTACATCAAGTACTATTGATGTTAATCATAATCTTAGTGAAATAATTTTTATTTAACTAAATTATTTAACATTTTTAATAATTATGCGATTTTTTGTGAAATCAAATGCCAATTTTCAAAAAAACTTTTTTAGTACTAGATAAATTTGTAAAGATTTAAACATCCCAAATTTTGAACAAATATCATTATAGAAATACGTAACAATATAATCAATGTCCAATATATCTTAGAGAGATCGTTGTTGTAGTCTTTCTTCTTCTTTCTTCTTGATGATGGTATATGGATTGTTTTGCATTTTAGAGTATCTCTCGAAGGAGAATCCAAGTTATATACGAAGATCGTCTAATGATTTAACTCTAGATATGATTGTAAATGTCAAGCCTTGCCTTTCAATTGCTCCTATATCAATCGTTGCCTTTTGGAGTGTTAAGCCCTAGGATTTGTGGACTATTATAGCCCATGCCATCTCAAGCGGGACTTGTCTTTTGTTATTAGAGTTATTGGTACAACTTTTGGATCTGTTGAATTCCATGGTGGCCCAGTGTAGTTATCAATTTTTGTTATAACATATGCTGGAATATTTGGTGGCTTGGACCCATATTGATACACAATATCGAGTACTTCACCTGAGAGTTGCTTTGGTCCATATGTTTGCTGTTAGCATTATTCGTTGGCCTTTGCATAATAGAACTTGTTTTCTGTCCATTTTCGTAACATCTTTTTGTTATGACTCCTTACCAAGTCATTTGTAGGAAATAGGTGTATTGATTTGTTAAATTGTTCATTCTGAATGGGTGTAAGCTCGTTGGTTGTGTGTGACATCAACAATTGCCAATCATCTTGTTCCAGCTGTGCATTCCGTATGTTGGTAAGAATTTGTCTAAATCATGCTTGTGCTAGAAATATTGTTTGTAAGGTTATGGTTGTTGTAAATAGGTTCCATAGTGCTAGGTCACTTGAGTGGGATGTGTAGATAGGGTTGTCCATTACAAGTGATAATTGTGCAAGGTCGCCGATCAGAATCATGGATATCCCTCTGAATGGTAAATGCTGTCTATTCGGGAAAGCTTCACGTAACATCATGTCTGTTCATATAAGTAGTTTTGGTACTATGAAGCTCACCTCATCAATGAGAATGTATTGTACACACTTCATGTCTTTTTGAAACGTGGTCAGTGACTGACCTTGTAATGGGTGCATATCTTTAATAGGGATTTTGAGTGCTAAGTGATGGTGGGTATGCATAGATGTATGCCTAGGGTTCAAATATAATTTTTTTAAATTGTGTACCTAAGGTTCAAATAGATTTTTTTTACATTTAGCTATGATTTTCATATTTTCTTACGAATAATAAATTAGTATAGATTATATTGTTAATTTTGAAAACATATTGTGATATGTATGATATTACTATATGTATAGATTATATTGTTAATTTTGAAAACATATTGTGATATGTATGATATTGTGCTTTTTTGTTTATATTGTAAAATCTAATTACACAAACATTAATACTTTATGAAATTTAAATAATCATGAAAAAGATACAAATATGACTCTAAATCCCCCTTAATCCAAATTTTGAAATTTGTGACCAAAAGAACCTAACCAATGCCCATATAAATATTAATATATTATTTAAAAGCTATTTTTTATTTATTTTCAATTCAAATGCTATAGAGTCTTTTATTTAACACTTTAGTATCCTCCTAACTTTGTTTTAATATACTATTTAGTTTCTAAAACAATAGAATAAAAGAATGAATCTTATAGATTATATGAAGCTTTAGGGTTATAAGGCCTGACAAGTTTTTTTGGGCAGCCACTTAAACGAAAATATTGCCTGCGCGATGGACTTGAACCTAGGACCTTCCATACGCTGCTGGAGTGCTCTACCACTGAGCTACTGGCCCCTCTTGGACCAGTCCATCACCGGTCCGGATGTGGCTTATTTCCAACACCAACAGTAAATACATAGAAGGCGTCCATTTGGGAAGCAAACTACTAAGAACAACTAAAAACAGATAAAACTATAAACAAATATAGACAAATAATCTATTTATCAACATCATAAAAAATCCAGAATTTTTTTTTTATTTACTGACCTTTGAAAGGGTTTATGTAAACAGCAAAGGGAGCTTCTCCAGACTATAATCAGATTTGTTTCTTGCCTTGTTGAATTATGGCATGATCAAATGTCGATTTTAAAGAGCTTGGGAGGCAACGGATTTGCACCGAGATCAATGCGCATTAAATGAGCTTCATTATTTTGGCAAATATATTTCGTGGGAGAGATGACAGTTTTGGCAAATATATTGCGTGGGAGAGATGACAGTTTTGGCAAATCTGAAATAGAGAGATTTCAGCAAATCTTAAAAATAAATATGCTAAGATTTTTTGGGAGAATGTTTAAATCTCAGCTATCAAGTGAAACAGTGTCTGATCTCATCAAAATTATTATGAATAGCCAATTGAATTAGATGGATTGAACCCGTAACAAAGTTTTTAGTTGTTGGTCATCTTTTCTGACTAAAGAAATTGGATTTCAACACGTTGGGATTCTCTGGCATGGATGGCATGGATCTCCAGCCTTCTGATGTCAAGGAAATTTTGAATTGTCCCTAATCCTCCAAAGAAGCTAGGCATCTCATTTTCAAAAATGGTCTTGAGTTGTGAACATAACAACTTCCTCCTCTACTTCTAATAGTAGATCCCAATACTTGGATGGAATTTTGTTAGTTCCAGGAAGGGCGTGCTTATGCTACTTTCCTTTTAAATTTTAAAAGATCAAATATATAAGAACTAATTGCAAACTCATTAGAAACATTCAGAAACTTCTAGAATTTCATAAACATTTGTCACACAATGTTTGTTTAGATGTCCATAGAAAATGGTTTACCTGAAACTGATTGAGCCAATTCCATTTTTTACAGAACTTATGAAATATTTGATGGAATTTTCTTAGTTCTAGCAAGGGCGTGCTTATGCTACTTTCCTTCCAAATTTGAAAAGATCAAATTGCAATATCCCTAAATCTTGCCGTAAAATCACCAGTTCAATAAGAATAAAAAAATGTTTTATTCAAATTAAACAAAACTGCAAAAAGCCACAGGAAAGGAATTGAATAAAGAGCCTCATCCCTACACAGACACTATAATGAATCCATTTATTCAAAACTATATATCTTTCCATCTATCCATCTATATCTATCCGTATGTGTTTGTGTGCTTATCTTCTTAGTATAAAATTAAAACTTTGAACTGGTGACTATGCAATCAGATAATCTGCTTATAGATAAACATGGTAAACTCGATATCCAACAGGCCCTAAATATAAAACTTAAGCTACTGCGGGATTTAATTTTGTGTACTTGAAGATAGAAAAATTTGGGTGTTCTAAGTCTGATGATAAAATTAATTTGTCTGACTTTAAATATATACAGACATTGCAGACTAAAAACCTTCCATTCTTTCACAATAAGCTTTGTAAGATAAACATAATAAAATGCAGGAAATTATATAAAAATGTCAAAAATCATTTTTTTTCTAACAGTTTTGAATAAACACAACGTTCTAATTCAAGCATAATGGATATGGAAAAATGATAAAAACTTGATTGCTGCATCGTTTCCCAATCTCTATAAGACCCTACTATCAACGAAACCTGGATGCATCATTCAAACATCGGTATCAGACTCAACTATATAAAGATTCAAAATTAAATTTAACAAAATATCACTTCACCTGAACTAAGTTTAATTGCGGCCTATTCGTTGATCTCAATTTTTGTTCTCCTTCTTCCTTACATGGCTGTATATAAGCAGGAAGAAAGCGGTGGGCGACAAACAACAGGGTTCTGAATTCGCGATCAAATTCCCAGTTTCACGCCACACAGAGGTTTACCCAGGGAGAAGTTTATCTTGCCAAATAGTAGGTTTTAGGTTTTTCCCTCTATTTTAACAGTTTCACGACACGTAAGACTTTACCAACTGGAACATTCCGTTTGTGTACAATTGACATCGTGCCACAAAATCAGTGCCTAGACAAAAAATGAATTTCGTGTGGCGTTAGTAATAGTATTACTCTGCTAAAATATAATTAATAATAAAATACAATGTGGAGCGATCACTATGCCAAAATGTTTGATTAAAAAATGTTTTAAGGAAATATTTTACTTGTTTTATGACAATGTCTACATTATTCATAAAAAAAAATGAAAGGTGAGTAGCTTTGTGGATCTGGCGATGTTAAATGTGTATATTTATTTGTTGAAGAAATCTGCAGTTACAGTATAAGAAATTATATATGAGACTCTAATTCCACTCCGCCTGCTTTTGTTTTTCTTGAAACATATTATTACTCTGAAGAATGGAATCTAATAAGCACGCCAACCTTTATATCTACTGTCATTTATTTAATGTATTACATAGCAACTAATTCCCTTCCCCTGTTAATTTCGTTAACATCGAAGTCAACATCATTATTGTTAATATTTATGCCATCAAATCAAAGCATAAATAATATACTTTGCACAGAAGTTAGTGAATAAAATCACCCTACCGAGAGTTGAAGGAAACCGGCAGCGGGTGATTCCTTTCTGATGTGCGTGAGACAATACCGGTGGGCTATGCCCACGTTAAATAGCCTATCAGCTAATAAAAAGAGAATATCTACTAATTAGGAAAAAATTAAATTTCAAGGAATAAATCTCAAATCAAAATTTTTTAAATTAATATATATACTTTAATTTATAGCATAATTCTTTGTTTAGTAAATGTCTTTTTTATTGATAAATTTTATATTGAAAGTTAGTCTTTAAATATTATGACACATATTATCATAAATTAGATTTCTATATTATTATGATTTTAAATTTTATAAATAACCTATCTAAATTTTTTTGCTTAATAAGATATAATCTCCCTTAAATTTTAAATGTTTTTAATATAGATATACTTAAACAAACATTAAAAAAATTGAATATCAAGAAATAAATATCAAACAAAATTTCATATAATTAATATTAATTTATAATATAATTGTAAAAACAAAATAAGATATATATATATATATATCCCTAATTTTTTTGTACAGCTTGAGTTACCCATTATTGATAATAAAAAATGGAAAAAAAAGACAACCCTAATTTTCTAAACATTTACTAATTATTCCCCTAATTTTGAGCAATATATTCTACTTTAGAAATCTCAAACTAAATATTACATTTTATTTATTTAAATGACAACACTTTTTGTCCTTTTCTTTATTCTGAGTTGTTCTTCCCAAATCTCAAAATAAATAAATTAATTAATTAATTTAATTGGCATTAATTAAAATATGCAACTATTGTCCTTTTCTTTATTCTAAGTAATTTGGCTTATTTAAAAAAATTAATCTACACAAATACTTTTATAATTAATTTAGTCTCTATTATGAGGGCATCCCAAAGGGTGTGGCCTTTTTATCTGGAAAAGTGTTTCCAAGTATAAAGCAATCCTACAGTTTAAACATCCTTTGACACAAATCTCCTTATAATTCTCCCAATTTCTGCACACTTTGGACTTGGTGTGAAAGAGTAGAGCTTCATATCTCGTTTAAAAAGAAAGACTCGATAATGGATTTTCTAGAGGAGCTCCCTGAACAAATATTTAGAGACATCTTATTAAGAGTGCCATACAAATCTCAACAACAGATTAAACAGTTATTGGAACGTGCTAAAGAAATGATGGAATGTGTCCAATTTTATCAAGATAGAATTAAGTTTGGGCTGGCAGAGAAATATATTTGTTTCCTCGAGCATGCTGCGATTTCTATATACGATCCAGTCGATCAATCCTGTATAATGCGCACTCACATTCCTACCGGTTTTCGTACCTTACCAGATTCGCAGATTCTGTGTGTTAAAAATAAGCTTATTTTGGTGGGCTTGACTTCTGAGAGAAAATATACTATGGAGACTTTGATATATGATGTATTATCTGGTACATGGAAGCAGGCTGCTCAAATTCCAATTGGCAAAAGGAGGTTTGCATGTTGTGCCACACCTGAGGGATCGATTTACATTGCAGGAGGATATGCCAAATATGATAATGCTGGTGAACCCCGTGAAGCAGCAGTTTATAAAGTAGATGAAGACAAGTGGGAGCTTCTTCCTCAGATGGTCGAAGAAGTTGGCTTCTGTAGGGGTTTTTTTTTTGAAGGAATGTTTTATGTCATTGGTAGTGTATGTCAAAGATTTGATCCTAGCACAGGAGTATGGTCAATAGTAAATATGGGTCGGCAAAGTTTATGGTCCATCTACAATCTATTTGAACGACTGCTTGCATTCAGCATGAATAGAATAATGCAATATGATTGGGAAGGAAATGTGTGGAGAGAATTGGATCCCCTCCCTAGAGTGTTGTGGGGTCAAGTTTATGCCACAGAGTGGCGGGATCAAATTTTCTTGTGTGGAAATGACGCGCCTTCCATCGATCACCCAACCATTTTTTATATGTATAAACCTGGAGCGCCTTTTTTTGAGAGGTGGATTTCTCTTGACAAACTGAAGTTAGTGGGTAGGAATGTCATATATGTTGCCACGATAGAAATTTAATCTATCGCTGCCTGCTTCATTGGTAAATTATTTAAAACATTAATGGTTTAAAATAGACTTGACCTTTAACTGTTCAAAGTAGAATTCAGGTATCTATTCCTTCGAATCTTACAATTATTGATGTACTTTATTTTTTATTATGTATATAGTTTTTTTATTTATCAAAATTGTCATAAATATCATACATATACATATAAATTTAATATATTTTATTAGATTGTTTTTGTTGACATTTTGTCAAACAATTCATCTTAAGTTTATTACTAGCATTTGAATCCAAAAGAGGTGCCATGTTAATATATTAGAAAATACGAATCTTAACTACAACCAACTAAGGTGAGGGGTAGATCCTATTGCAACTATATGTTGAGTGCACAAAATTAGAAAGTAAATAATTGTTCTTAAGAACCCATGTACAAGAAGCTTTGTGAATATGCTTAAATAAAACTCATTTTCCTTCAGAACAAGATATACTAATCTTTCCATTCTTATTTCCATGCAACATAATGAGGAATTCTCTCCAAGTTTGGACAACACAATCATTAATCATTATGTGAATACCAAAAAATAACAAAAAAATAGTAGTTGGTACCATGTCCTAGATATATATTTTTAAACTAACAACTACTCATAATATGATGACTATGTAATGAGGAATCGATCATCACACTTTTGATCTAAAAAGGTATTATTAATGATCAAGTTATAGATAAGATATTTATATGATAACTATTGTGTATAAGTTATTTTAGAGGAAATATTTGAAAATAATCACACAATAACCATACGCACTCTACCTCAAAGGATTTAAGTATTTTACTTCAACTAGAACTATCAAAGAAATTATGAACTATTAATTTGATAATAAAAAATGTCAACCCTATATTTTACAAAATATACAAAAAATATTGTGATAATTATCTTGATATGGAGAACATACTATTGTGCATCAAGGCAGTAAAAGGAGGATTGGCTGGGCTATATAGATCTATGTACCCATTCTAAACTGTTATTTCTCGTCGTTGTTGCCATGTAAAGTAGGTAAAAATAATTATTTATTTTTCTAGGAGAGAGCGCAAGTGCATACTTGATATTATTTAATAATATATAAACGTTACATCATAGAAGCAGTAAGAAAATAGGTGCAAAACAGCCCGAGCAAAGCTCAATGTGTATGAAAGAAAACTAGACTACCACAAAGAGCCAAGCTCAATATCTGGACCTAAACCTTACTATCCACTTAGTTGCGAAATGATCTAACAAGAATCTAACTGAAGTATCAACATAGAGTAGGGCTCAATATTTCATTATTTACATATCTAGAAGTATAGATCTTTTAGAAGGAAATCATGAAGATATAAGGCATTAAAGTGCAAACCATTAATAGATTACCTCGATAAAAATAGAAAATGGAGAACATGGTTCATAGTATTTACCTATATCCCTACTCACTGTGTATGAAAAATGAGGAAGAGACTACACACTAACAATCCAGAATTTATAGACAAATCAAAATGAAAAGGGTACCCCAATGTGAGCATAGAATAGAAGGGCTTGAGCTAACCCTTGGGCTTATTTTCCCCTATCTCTTCATCATCTACTTTTCCTCTAGGTTATTCTCACCACCAAACTTGCATCCCAAAGATAATCCCTTACGGTCTTTTTTGAAGCTGTCCTTGAGATGCACCAAATCAATCTTACGATGATGCAGTTGATATAGCGAGAATTGGGTAGCCTTTGCTGAAAAAATGATTTCTGATAAGATCCCTAGTTTGCCCTCAAACAAATTGCAGTTTTTTAATTCAATGATTATCTTTATGTAATTATACAGTTTTTCATATTAGGGTTTCCTATTTAGGTATTTCTTTGGAAAGAATCCTCCAAGCCAATCCTTGTCATTAAATAAATCATATTTCTTATGCCCTTTCTAAATCGTTAGGAGAGATAAAATATTGTTTGACATATTGAGAGCACATGTACCACAAAGGACCAAAAATCTGAAGCACATCAAAAGCATTTGAGGTAAAAACAATCATGTCATATAACTTATAATTAATACCTTTATGAAACACTTACCAATTCTACGATAAGTACATGTTTATAATGATTGCCTATCATAAAATCATTATACATTTACAATGGGCTCCCATTTTGGATCTCTAATCATAGTAGTTACAAATTTAGAATTGGTGTATGTTTTTTCATAGTACCCCATTTCTAAAAAGGTATTTTTTTATCAAAACCATAATGGGTATTCATTTGGAATTCATGGATCTTTAAGATTAGGATCTCATTATTGAACATGCACATATCTTTACAAAATGGATAATGTTTTTAAATGTATTTTTCAAAGGTTGGAACTTCCACTAAAATATTACCCATTAATTTGCGTTTACTTTATATAGAAACACAAATAATACAAAGTATCAACAAATGTTTTACATGGACAAAACTTTATATTAAATAACAAATACTCCAAATAACCTAATGTATGATTAATCAACACGAACAAATTAAAAAGTACTCTAGTACATGGTATAATAGTAAAACAACAATAGTCATTTATAGGTTTATTTCAATGACATTCTAACTTGCATATGATGCATGTCACAATACAATCAAATACAACTACCAATTAGGTCAATATATAGAAGATTAAATATAAAAAATCACCTAATGAAAACTTAAAACTATGAGAAAAATAACTCATAAATGTACTACACAAATTGACTCACAAATTCTAACACCATAAATCATGGAAAAACAAATCCATAAAAAATAATAGATTTCTTACACTTTTCATAAGCTATCATAAATCATATTCTTTTTTGGAAACAAGAACTCCATTTTAGTTAGGCTAACTAATCTTCTCAAGTGATGCTTATGACATGTCTCAGTGACATAACTTTTTCATAGAAGGATTAAGTGCCACGTAACTGGTACTTGTCATTTTAGATTTGTAATAATAATTGAATATGAGATTTATAACACAATTAATAATGCATTGTAAATAGTAGTGTAATGAAATAAAAGAATGCAATAATACTTTACAAGAATAAAATAAGTATAAGAAACTATTAAAATTCATTTACAGTGGAAATAGAAAATTCAATACTATTAATTAATTAATTCAATGTGAGCATAAAATAGACAATTAAGTAATAAAGTTTGCAAATTCTGTCACTAATTGATCCTTAAAAAACACATTTCAAGAATTTATTTTCCCATTTGAACATTTAGTTTTGGGTTGTAAGCCCCATGATTTTTTTTCCCTCATATAATTATTTATAAGAGCTCAAAAATTGTATATATATGAATCCCCATTCACACTACTAACTAATTTTTTAAACTTAAAATAACTAGTTAGTTGCTCAATTTTAATCTTTTAGTCTCCAATTTTGTGTATATAATAAGCTTAAAATGCGTTATAAGTGAATCCAAATATACAAAATTTCTTTGAATTTCATTTCTCATATAAGAATTAATTTCGTTAAATGATTGATATGTTAATTAAGTAGAATAGTTTCAAATTGAATTTAAACCGAGATCCTATGAGCACTACAACCCAATCAAACATTATTACCTTCTTTCGACCATCAAAACAATTTAATAGCTATTGGAAGCTAACCATTGCTCATGATAATTTTAAACTAAATTTCGTAAGTTACTTTTGAGTCAGAGTGACCTCATAAAGGATAGCTTTGGCATGACTAGACTAATGGTAGGTGGAGCATTGGATAGTCTTTTCTTTGACACCTGCTAATAAAATGTGGTCTCATGGGATGCAATAATCGTAGAAGTTGCACAGAATAGATTTGTTTGACAAGGATTTATAAATTTTTTAGTGAATGTCACTGGTACTTTCGAGTGCCCCTTGTAGAAAAACAGGCAAAATAAAAAATGTGGAAACACAGACAAGGTATGTGAAGTGTTTTAGAATGTATGAAAAATTGATACAACCTTAGGGAGAACAAAAATGGGAAATAATGGATAATCTCAAACTAAATGTTATGTTTTAGTTATTTAATGACACCAGCTTTTATCCTTTTCTTTATTCTAAGTTCTGAAATCTCTGAATTCATAATATATTTTATTTATTTAAATGACATAAATTAAAATCTGCACCTATTGTCCCTCGCTTTATTTTAAGTAATTTGCAACTGTGTAAAATACTGTTCTCTCTTACATAAGGCTTATTCAAAAATAATCAACACAAATATTTTTAGAATTAATTTAGTCTCTATTATGAGGGCATTCCCTAAGTGTGTGGCCTTTAAATCTGAGAAGCGTTTTCAAGTATAAAGCAAGACCTGCAGTTTAAACTGCATCTGACTCAATTTCTTCACAGTCTGGACTTTGTGTGAAAGAGCAGAGCTTCATATCTTGTTTAAAAAAATCTTGATAATGGATTTTCTAGAGGAGCTTCCTGGACAAATATTTCGAGACATCTTATTAAGAGTGCCATAGAAATCTCAACAACAGATTAAACAGTTGTTGGAACCTGCTAAAGAAATGATGGAAGGTCCCCAGGTTTATCAAGATAGAATTAAGTTTGGGTTGACAGAGAAATATATATGTTTGCTCGCGACTGCTGCGATATCTCTATATCTATGTTGTGCATCACCTGAAGGATCGATTTACTCCGTAATGCAGCAGTTTATAAAGTACATGAAGACAAGTGAGAGCTTCTTCCTGAGATGCACGAAAAAGTTAGCTTCTGTAGGGGTGTTTTTTTTAAAGGAATGTTTTATGCCATTGGCTACTGTATGTGTAATACATGTCAAAGATTTCATCCCAGCACAGGAGTATGGTCAATAGTAAATATGGCTAGGCCAAGATTATTGTCCATCTACGTTCTATTTGAGCAACTAATTGGTTTTAGCACGAATAGAACACAAGAATATGATTGGGAAGGAAATGTGTGGAGAGAACTGGATCCCCTCCCCCAAGAGCTTGAGGAGGTGGTTACTCCCAGAGAGTTGTTGGCTCAAATTTTTGTGTGGAAAAGACACATCTTCCATCGATCAGCCATCCATTTTTTATATGTATAAACCTGGAGCACCTCTGCCTGCGAGGTGGATTTCTCTTGACAGACCGAACTTAGTGGACAAGGATGTCGTATCTGTTGTGACGATAGAAATTTAAATTATTTAAAACACGTAACGGTTCAAAATGGACATCAGATATCTATTTTTAAGAATATATTTTAATTTAAATTATATATACATTATCACATAAATATAAATTTAATATATTTTATTACATTATTTTTTTCTACGGTTTTGTTATACAATTCATATTGTCAATTTGTAAAGTTGAATTCTTTTATTTTAGTTCATTAAAGATTATTTTGATAACAAAACTCAGACATCATAAAAGATACTATTCCTCCCTTATTTACTAGCAGTTGCACCCAAAGAAGTGCAATGGTAATATATTGAAGAATTCAAATCAAAGAATGAAATAAAAGATATTATTTAATTTAATTGGTTAATCATATAAATGTGTCACGTCCCTGTTGTTGACACCGACAGTATATTAAATAAGTGAATAACGGAGAGAGGTAGTCAAGAAACATTAATGCAAGTAATTTATAGAGGTAGTCAAGAAGCATTAATGCAAGTAATTTATTTCATCTGCCTTCATTCCACGATATGGAACAACATGCAATTAATAAGAGGGGAGTAGGTATGGTGGAGATAGTCATAGGGAAATGGCATCCGTCCATAGACTAGATCTCCAAATTCGAAAGCTTAAAGGGTTTCCCTTCTTGTAGAGAACCCAAATAAATTATTGTTGAATAATTTACACGGTGTATAAAATTTATGTATATTAGTTCAGGTGTTTGATATTGTTGGTGTAAATAAATATTCATTTTGGATATTATTACACTTTACTTAAGTTAACTTAGGATAATGCATCTCTTCGTAGTTTGGATTTGAGACACTTAGGGAAGTGTGCACATAGGAATAGAGCTTGTAGGAGAAATTCCACCTTTTGTGGTCTTATTTTGCTGTTACACTCTACATTCGGTGGGTCATCCACCTCTTGTGGAATATTATATTATTTCTCCTACCTACCCCCTAGTATTTCTTACCTACCCTTGTTTCTCATTGAGCCACATGTCATAATTGTGTGCTCATACATCCATATGGCCTTGCCTATATAAGCAGGCCTATACTCATTGTATTGGTTAATCCAGTTGATCATTTTGCATATTGATGAGAATACAGTTTTGTTCTTGTCATTCTATTGTCTCTCTTTTTATGCTTTTCATTGTGCCCTTGATCTTGGCAAAATCCTACAGATATAAGCATTATATTACCAACTAGCTATAAAGACAGTCTATATATATATATATATATCTGTGTGTGTGTTACAAGATAAATCTTTGACCTAAGCTTATGGTTAGGGTTTAACTAGTTTATATATTAAAGAAAAATTTAAATACAAATGTAGCCATTTCAAAGTATTATTCATATTTTATTGTAATTTTAATCTTAACGAGATAGCAATCATAACATAGTTTTTATTTTGGAATTTTTTGAGTTTTCAGTTGAACCCTAAATCATAGTTGAAATTGAGTGATTTGTAAGCTTAATTGAGGTCCTTTTCTGAGCCCTAACATAAGTTGAACCCTAATCATATTTGAACTTGAATAATTGGTAACATTAATTGAGGTCTAAATTGAACTTAAAAATGGAATGAAATTAGGCTTGCGATTTAGTTTGATGATACATTCAAGGTTGAATTTATGGAATTTTCTTTAGTTTGAGGGTTTAGTTTGATCAAGTGTTAAGGTTAGGGTTCATTTTGGCTTAATGTTTAATTAAGTTTAGGTGTTGGGCTAAATATGGTTTAGGGTTATGTTTCCAGTCGATCTAGCCTTGCTTTATCATTTAACTTTGTTAAGGTTTATAATTTGATAGTTTTGTAGTGGAATTGTTATTATTAGCTATCAAGTTAGAGTTAGGGTTGGTATTAAAGGAGTAAACATGATTTGGTAATGGTTACAAATAGGGTTTACTATTCAATTATGGTTAGGTTAAGTGTTATATTTGTTTTAATGTTTAATTACGTTTAAGGTTAGTTTTAGGGTTGGACTTAGGGTTATATTTTGTTTAGCATTTAATATAGGTTCAAGAAGGATTACAATTAAATTAGGATTAGGATTATTGTTAAGATCATGGATGGATTAGGGTTTACACTCAATTTGATTTATTTTATATTTTGTTTTAATGTTCTATTAGTCTTAAGGTTATGGTTTAATTTTATTAAGTTTTAATGTTAAATTTTGAATTTGGTCAAAAGTTAGTGTTCAATTTGATTTATTGTTAATGCTAGGGTAAAATTTTGTTTAGTAATATGGTTTAATTACATTAAATGTTCATTTATGAGTAGAGTTCATTTTGGTTTGGTATTCATCTAGGATTACGGTTGAATCTAATTTAGGTTTCAATTAAGAATAGGGTTAGAGTTAAAATTTAATTTAGTTTAGGCTTATAACTCAATGTTGTTTAGTGTTACCATTATAATTCAGTGAATTTTAGGGTTTGGATTCAATTTTCTATAGTGTAAGGGTTAGGGTTAAATTTAGTCAAAAGGTATTGGGAAAAATATTTATGATGAAAAAAAGTTGGTAAAAGCTTATTGGTAGGTTTAATGGGTGGAAGTCGCAACACATTGACATTTGTCATTATAAGCATTATACTATGTAAAGTTTTAAAAATAGGTTTTAATTCTCTTCTAAATATTGATGATAAAGGGGCCACACGTGGTATTGTGGTTGCCACTTGTTTATCAATGAGATTGGACAAGTTATCATTGACCTTGAATAAATATTTGTTTTATTTTTTAAACTTTTGGAATGTTTCTTAAACGCTCTCATTCTTATCAACTAGTGTCATTGAAGAAGAGGATTCAAAATGGTTCATTTGAAGCTAATAGTTATGAAGCACTACACACAATTGCGTGAAAGATAAAAATTCATAAAATAAAAGCTTTCCTTTAATATCATTTTGTAAACTAGTAATTAAAATTCTTTGAACATCGCTATAGGACATAGAATAAGAAATTTTTGAATGAAAATGTTAATATCTACCAATGAAACTAGTAACTTTTTTTTTAACTCCTTAATAATGAATCAAATTAGTTAAAGTAATTTAAGACCTATATTATTTCAAAATTGTTGAATGGATGCATTAGCCAATTGTTGAAAATAAGTCATAGAATAAAGAGGCAAAGAGAAATGCCATTGAAAATATTTATCTCTAAAAGTGTGAGTCACTGATTATGCCATATGTCTATGACCTCGATAGAAATCACTACACAAGTTTTCAAATATTTTCACATGAGTCAAGTGGTCACCTTTTCCATAACTCCAATTGTGGAATTTCCACATTCTCATGAGTAATGACATGAATCGCATCATTCAATACTATCTATCTAGGTCATACGTGAGGACATTGAACTTAGATTGGATAAAGAAGGCAATTGTTGTTGTAAGGATGACAAACTTTGAGCTAGATTATTTATAGTGTCTTTAGTGGATGAGTTTGAGTTTTGAATGTTAGATTGAGATGGATGTATAATATTGTGATAGGTAGGTGGAGGTTGAGAATAAGGAGGTGGAACATTATGGTCTGTTTGTAAAGGAGATGTTTGGGATAAACAAATGAAAGACTAATAGAAGGAGGTATCTAGGAGTATTGATTAATACAATTGCCCCCATGACTAAAATGTATAGAATTAGCATTTTGTGTAGATGTAGTCATGATAGAAGATGTAGATGTAGGCACATTAGTCAAGGATTTAAGCATATGAATAAAATGTTCAACTTGATTTGTATAATTAGAGTAGCCAAGAGCTTTAGAATAACCTTTTATTGGTATAAATTGGTATCAACAATATGAGCAATGCCACACAACACTTATACACCAATTTTCACTTTGGCCCATTCTCCTTGAGCCTTGAATCAAGGGGATTTCCTCACTATTCAGGTATTCTCGACCCATCCATTGTTGAAGCTTATCCAACTCATGGTTAAGATTCCCTAATTGGTCAATAGTAAATCCAAATAATGAGTCATCCTCATCATAATAAATGAGAGGGGAATTGTTCTCCATAATTTTAGGCATGTCTTGTGTAGGGAATTAAGATTCACCCAAGTTCCCATGGAATAGGTTATTTAACACAAGATCACACCCATTAGTAATTAACTTTCGAAAGCCCTAATTCAATAAATTCTTTTTAGCAAGATGTTGGATGTAGGTGAAATCATAACAAAACTCATACATGAAGATGGAAAAGCTAAGTGAATAGATTTGTACTCACAATAACTCTTATGTAATTGAATATATAAGTAAAACACATGATTAAGAAAAGCGATTTCCTAATATAATGATTGATTAACCAATGAAATGCAATAAATAAATGATAGATATGAAAAATTAATTCCTCTAAATCTAAAAGTAACATCCAATAACAATCAAATCTCAGTATACAAAGTAGAATTTATGCACCCACAAGTTAATTTTTAACAAAATATCTAGGATATTAATGACATTGTAAAACAAAATTTCTTCGCAACTTCCATGGCGGGTCCCTAACTCCCCTCGCATTTTTTGAGCTTGTTCCCCTATTCCCTTATTTCTTTGTGTCCTTTCCCTCCTCGGGGGCTGTAGAGTGTAACGCCTATGGTTGGGAAAGGGACCCATTTGGGTCTCCTTTCTCACGGCCCATGTCCCGATTCCTCTTTCCTTGAAGACCCTTTGGTGGTAGATTCATCTTGTCGCATCCCTTCTCCACAGTACCGTTATGATACTTTTGCAGAACTAGAATCAAGGACTTATGCAAATAAACTTAAAGTTGAAAGCTCTACAAAAATGAATGTTCTAGAAGGTATATCCCCCTTGAAAAAATGTGTTGTTAGTAAGAATAAAGATGAATTCCCTGATGTTTTGGTCAACACAACTATTTTTGAACTAATCTTATCCTTGGTGGGTAAGTTTATGGCTTTTTGTCCAGCTCTTGACTTGGTGAAAAAATGGGTATCCTCTAACTGGAAGTTGAAAGCGAATGTTTGTTCTATTGCCATGGCCAATGGAATTTTTCTCTTCAGCTTCATAAATCAAGTCGATCTGGCTCATGTCCTCATGGAGGGACCCTAGGTTTTTGGCTCTTGAAACTACCTCTCGCTATGAAAATGGAAACCAAACTTTGACCCATCCTTGGAGATTGGCGCTATAGCTCCAACTTGGATTCTCTATCGAGTCTCCCTTTGGAGTTTTGGAGCGTTGAGATTATTAAAGGAATTATAAACTTGTTTGGTATGTACCTTGCTATTGATAGTGTACCATAGAGTAAATCCAGGCTTCTGTTTTCCCATATATGTGTTCATGTTACTATTAATATGGTGTTACCAACCAATATTACGTTGCAGTCCAGACTTAGGTCTTGGGTGCAACATATTAAATATGAGAATGTGAAATCATTTTGCCAAAGTTGCGAAATATATGGACATCTAAGTTTAGCATGTAAAATAAATCCAATAAAGAAATTAAAAATATCTTCCAACTCTGTGAAGGCTCTTCGAAGAGAGAATAAAAATAAGAAGGATTCAACTACTTCTAACGATGTCCCAAAAGATGACCCATCCCTGGTTGACGTTCTTCTAAATGTTGAAGCCCCCTATCATGAGGAGATTATTTTTAATCTTCACAATGACAAGATAAAGAATGTGGATGATCTCTCTACTTCTACCTCTGGCTCTAAGATGACTTTGATGGTTCCATATCTTCAGCTTACCTCTGAAGTTACTAGGAGTTCAATCTCCCCAAGTGCCAAGGAGTTTGTTATTGACTTAAATCAACTGGAAAACAATGATCAAAGGAACAAAGAAAAAAATAATAAAGATGGAAAGAAAAAGTAAAATATACAAAAAGAAAATGTTCCTCCAATCTTACTGACTATATGTTCAGGGGCTGGGAATACTTTGATGGTAACTCCCAAGAAAATGATAAATGGTGGCTTTGGTAACCTAAAAGAAAATATACATATGCTAGGCTTTTCTGGTACTCCACCACCAACAAAGTCAAAGTATTGCTCTGAAGAGGATGAGATAGAAGATGAGGGATGGGAACAAGTGCCCACCAAGAAGAAGAAGAAGAAAGCTGATGTGGGGGGTAACATTAACTATGGTCAACCCTCTAATAAGGACTCTAGACAGAAGGCAATGTAACAAGAGGTAGCTATAGGTAAGCAAACAACCTTGGATGGAGTCTGACATAACAAGAAAAAGAGAAACTAATCCCAATTTGATGGGATTCACCCCTATTTAGGGCTTCTAACATCTATATTTCCATGATTATTATCTCCTAGAATGCGAGGGGCCTTAATAGCCCCATAAAACAACATATGCTCAAATGTCTTTTGTTTGAATAGAAGGTGGATATCCTTATGATTCAGGAGACTAAGATGAATAAAGAGAGTTTTCAGAGAGTTATAAACTCTTTCTAGCCCTCGACCTATTTCTTGAATAGTGACTCTTTGGGTGCCTCAAGGGGGAGTGGCTACCGTTTGGAACCCCAATCTTTTGGAAGGCATCTTGGTCTCTTTTGACATGAATTCTCTCATTGTCAAAATTAATAACATCAAGTCTAATTTGCAATTGAACTTGGTTAATTTCTATGCTTCTAATGTTTGTAGTATTAGGGCCCAATTATGGAGATCCGTAAATACCCAAATTGATATTGGATGTGATGACTTATGGATGATTGTTGGAGATCTCAATTCTCCTCTCTATCCCTTAGAAAGCTAGTGGTAATGAAGGTTTTTCGGATAGTATGAGTGAACTGGCTGCTGATTTCATAGGCTCCTCTAGTCTCCTGGATATACCTCTTAGTGGTTCTAAATTTACCTAAACTAATCGAAGACGTGGAGATCGTCTTATTTAGGTAAAGCTTGACAGATTCTTGATTTCTTCAAATTGGAGTTGCCTAGACTCTTTCTACCTCACTTCTTCTCCCCCCTCAAGATCTTCTCCTCCATCGAGATTTGATCATAATGCTATCACCCTAATAATAGATGAACTACATATTAGAAAGCCCTACCCATTTAGGTATGAAATGATGTGGGCTCAACATAAAGAATTTAGAGGATTGGTTGAAGAATGGTGGAATACTCCTATTGTGGACACACCCATGTTTAACATTACCCAAAAGATAAAGATTCTCAAAGAAAAGGTTAAGGTCCTGGAATATATATTCTTTTGATAATATCTTTGAGGAGAAGAAGACCTTAATTAGTGATCTACAAGTTATGCAATCTAAAATGAAAGAACAACAGGATTTAGAAGAAATTTCTACGGAGGAATTGGATATCAGAAATAAGTGGCTTAGACTCAACAAAAAAGAAGAAGATTTTTAGAAACAAAAGTTGAGTATCTAATGGCTCTTGGATGGGGATAGAAAAATGAAGTTTATTCATCAATCAACTCTGGAACATAGAAGCAGAAATAAAATTAGATATCTTATAAGAGAGGATGGATCCAAGGTGGATGATGACAAGGAGATGGTAAAGCTCTTCATTTATTTAAAAAAAAAACATAAGATTCCTATGACCTAAGGGATGAATTAGGATATGAGAAATATGCTGGAAATTATACCTAAAGCTATTGAGGATTCAAATCTCATGGGCCTTAACAAAAGAATTTCTATGCAGGAGGTCAAGACTGCTCTATTATCCTTCTCTCCTAACAAGGCCCTGGGCTCGGATGGCTTCCATCCTACTTTCTTTCAAGACTTCTAGGATATTATCAGGAATGACCTATTTAATATTGTTAGAGAATTCTACAGATCAGGTAATCTCCTTAAAAAAATTAATGCCACCTTTGTTTCTCTTATTTAAAAGAATGGCAATGCTATTTCAACCAAATATTTCAGATCTATTAGTTTATGTAATACTTGTTAGGAACTGGAAGGACAACTGAGACAAGGGGTGAATCAGTTGTTAATGAATTTCAAACCAATTATAAATTAATTCAATTTGATACTTAATACCGGTAAACCGAACTTAATGTCGGTTAACAAATTATCAGTTAATATCAATACTGGTGAAACTTAATTCATGAAACAGAAAGAGAAACAACATCCACAACACATAACACAAATAATTTTGATGTGGAAACTTTGTAAGGGGAAAAACCATGGTGAGAAATCTTACTCACAATCAGATGATACTACTGCAGATAGTATGTGTATACAAATGGGGTCTCCACATGCACAAAAGCCAATCGCCTAGAGCACACTACGCAAATGGGAGTTGCAATGACTACAATAGGATGGTTAAATCCTAGAATAATGTACTGCTCAAAATAGCATGTCCAATGCTAGATTTAGCACCGGTTAAGCTCTGATAAACACCTTCAAACCTTCCTTGAACCTTTTCTATGGTCTGCTCATATGATCTTCAATATTTGCACATACCATAACCACACTTCCACACTTGATCTCACAAATAAGATCTTAAATTTATACAAAACCTAAGACCAAATGCGTAGATCATCTTACTAAGAATATTACAATTAAATCAATTACAAATAAGTCTTGATACGATACAACATGTCAACTCAATACGTTTACAAAAATATCCAATCAATAAATTATCTCTATAACATGTCGTGCTGATCTGGAGTAGAGAACGTATAGCGGTCCATAACCTAGACCAATCTGCCAGTAACAACAAATATGTCAACCCGATTAGACCAATAACCAAAACACCAAAATCAAGTATCAAAATAATATCTTTGACATAATCAAGTGATTCTCAGATGATAAAAAAACATTATCAGTGCCGATGAACCATATAACATGTCGGTGAGCATATACCAGTGACTATGCATAAGTCACTGTCCTTGCTGGTGAACACAATGTGTTGGTTCAATAGTAAACCAATATAGCCATAGTGCCAAATCAACAATGTAGATCTCCAGAAGGATAAGTGTTGACATTAATGACAAAATAAATGCAACACATCCATAATACCAACAATCTCCCCCTTTGGCATTGATGGAAACACTATATGGAAAAACATCTAAGTGCCAAAACAGAATTCCAAAAACCAAAAACCAACAATCTCCAAAATAGATCAATACTAGAAATCAAAACCAAAATACAAAGGGTATATATCTCTCCCCCAATGAATAGTATCTCTCCCTTAAAGAATAATATTTTTCCATAGATCTCTCTCCCCCTTTGACATAAAATACCAAAGCAGTGAAAAAGAAATACTAGAACATACAACCAATTACTGCCCCTGAGAAGTAGCTCCCCTCCATCAAAGCCGAAACCAATTGTTTGGAACCAGAAAAATATTTCTCTATTAGTTTCTGCCAGTTTGATGTCAATCTTCAATCATCTAAGTCTCTGTCGGTGAGGGTATTACTCCAAGCTTCTCTCTGAGATATTCAAAGGTTTCCTTGGGCAAAGTATTTGTAAAGATATCTACAATCTGCTCTTTAGTATTCACATAAACCAATCTTACTTCTTTTGCTTCAATATTCTCTTTCGTAAAATTATATTTGATAGAAACATGCTTAGTCTTAGAGTGAAATACCAGATTCTTTGATATATCAATTGTTGCTGAATTATCACAATAAATGATTATCGGTTCTTTTCATTTTACCTTTATGTCCTTCAACATTTTCTTAATCCATAATACCTGAGTACAATTAGTTGCTACTACAACATATTCTAATTTTGTTGTTGATAATTATGTACAACTCTACTTCTTGCTTATCCATGAAATCAATCTGCTACCAAGAACTGTCATCTACATCTCTTGCCAAAATTGCATCGGTGTAGGCACATAAATCAAAATTCTGATTTTTAGGATACCATAAACCAAGATTTGTTGTGCCTTGTCGATATCGAAAAATCCTTTTTACTGTTGATTCGTGATTTTCTTTAGGATTACTCTGAAATCTTGAAACAATACATACTCCATTCATTATATCAGGTCTAGTTTGTGTCAAATATAGTAAACCTTCAATCGTAGATTTGTATCTTGTCGGATTAAAAAGAGATGAATCATCATTCAATGTCAATTTATCAGTTGTAGTCATAGTAGTACTTACCAGTTTAGAGTTTTCCATACCAAATTTCTTCAGTAGTTCTTTCAAGTATTTTGTTTGACATATGAATATAGCTTTATTAGTTTTTGAAATCTGCAATCCTAAAAAGAATTTTATCTCCCCAATCATAGACATTTTAAATTTTTCCTACATTTTGTTAGCAAAGTCCTTACACAATCCATCTTCTCCTCCAAAAATGATATCATCAACAAAAAATTCAATAACCAAGATGTCATTATTAGTCACTTTGTAATATAAGTTGTTGTCAGCATTACCTTTAGTGTAACCAAGCTTCAAAAGATATTTGTCCAATCTAGCATAGCAAGCTCTATTAGCTTGCTTCAATCCATACAAAACTTTCCTTAATATGCAAACCATATCTTTAACATTTGTCAATGAAAATCCATCAAGCTACTCAATGTAAACTTCCCCTTCAAGATCACCATTCAAAAATGCACACTTTACATCCATCTGATATACTTTATAGTTTTTATGACCTGCAAATGCAAGAAATAATCTAACTGCCTCAATCCTAGCTACCGATGCAAAAGTTTCATTGTAATCAATTCCTTCTTTCTGTGAATATCATTTACAAACTAATCTTGATTTGTTCCTGATTACCTTACCATATTCATTATGTTTATTTCTAAATACCCATTTAGTTCCAATTACATTTTTATCTTTAGGTCGGGGAACTAATGTCCATGTATTGTTCTTTTCAATTTGTTCTAATTCATCTTCCATTGTTTTTGTCCAATATTCATCTTGACATGCTTCAATAATAGATGCTGGTTCAAATTGAGAAATTAAACATACCTCTTGATTTTCTAGTCTTCCTCTTGTCATAACACCTTGATACTTATTCCCAATTATCTAATTTTCTGAGTGATTCGGTCTTACATACTTGGGTTTATTCACATGTTATTGTTCTTCAGTCACTGTGGAATTTTATGGTGATGTCAGTATGAGTGGATCCATATTTTGTATCGGTGCAATCTGTATTGGTTCATTTATGATCATCTCAACTGCCAGTTCAGAATCTACAGAATTTAAATTTCCTCTAAAGTGTTAATCTATCTTCACATTAGCACTTTCAATGATCATCTACAATCTTTTATGAAAACATCTATATGCCTTGATCTTAGATGAATAACCAAGAAATATTCCTTCATCACTGCTAGGATCAAATTTACCAACATACTCATCTCTCCTAATATAACATTTTCTTCCAAATATTCTGAAGTATTTAAGAGTAGGAGTATTACCAAAGCATATTTCATAAGGGGTCTTACCGGTTTCACCTTTAATGTGAACTCTGTTTAAAGTGTAAATCGATGTATTCACTGCTTCTCTCTAGCACACATGAGGTAGATTTGCTTCCAATACCATGCTTCTAGCTACTTCTAGAATAGTTCTATTCTTCTTTTCCACAATTCCATTTTGTTGAGGTGTCCGGGGTGCTAATAGTTGTCTTTTGATTCCATTCACTTCACAAAATATATTAAATTTCTTAGATGTAAATTCTCCTCCTTGATCAAATCTCAAACATTTAATTTTCTTACTTGTTTTATTGTCTACCATTGCCTTATATAACTTGAATTTTCCAAAAGCCTCTGATTTCTCCCTGAGAAAAGTAACCCAATGCATTCTAGAATAATCATAAATAATTAGCATAAAATATCTATCTCCCTATAGACTTCTTGTTCTTGCCGGACCACAGAAGTTAGTATGAATTAAATCAGGAACATTATTGGATTTCTCAAAAATACTCTTAAAGGTTTTTCTAACTTGCTTTCCCATTTGACATTCCTTACATACCAGATTATGAGGTTTCACAATCTTAGGTAAATCACTTACTGCCTTAGTTGAACTAAACTTTACAATGCAATCAAAATTTATATGACAGAGTCTCTTATGCCATAACCAACTTTCATTAATATGTGCAATCAAACATCTCTTATCATTGTTGTTCAAATTGAAGATATTACCTTTAGTCTGATTACCGGTTGCAATCTCCAATCTAGTTTTGTTCATGATTTTACATTTTCCATTCTTGAATTGTAACTGAAATCCCTTTTCAACAAATTGACCAACACTCAAAAGATTATGCTTCAATCCTTCAACATAATAAACATTGTCGGTATTGTGCTTACCATCCACAAATATATTGCCTTTTCCTTTGATTAAAGAGGCTTTATCATTGCCAAATATTACTAGACCTCCATTATATTCCTAAAAAGATAAGAATTTGCTTTTATCTCTAATCATATGATATGAACATCCACTATCAATGATCCATTCATCTTTTTCCTCAATTTTAGCTGCCAGGGCCTGCTCTACCGATGGGACAGTCAGTGTTGATTGATCTTCTTTTATTGCAACAAATGCACATCCATTGTCTATTGGTTCTTCCTCAGAATCATTTGTAACTCCTTCATCAGAATAGTAACATGGTTTATCTTTGTTCTTCTTAAATTTGTATCTTTGATATTCAGGGTTAGGCTTATATGTTCTTTTAGCTTCCTCTCTCGACCTTTCATGTCTATCAGGACATGTAGATGCTATGTGACCAACTTTATTTCAATTAAAACATTTAAAAAGTGCTTTACCTTCATACTTACTTCCAACTGGACCTTTAGGCATCTTTCTTGCAAATAGTGCTTCAAGTTCTTCTAGTTCTTCATTTTTCCTCCTGATATCTTCAAGTTCTTTTGCATAAAGTGCTTTCCAATCAGATTTGTCAGATGATGATGATACAGATGATGATGCTTTGAAGGCTAAATTTGTCTTAACTGTAGAAACACGACCAGATTCCTCAAGTTCAAATGTTGAAAGTTTTCCAACCAAGGTATCTCTAGATACTGATGTATTGGGCATTGTTCTCAACTCATTAATAGCAATTACTTTCATTTTGTAAGCCTGTGGCAAAGCTCTTAAAAACTTTAGAAACAATTTCTTCTTCACTTAAGGATCCTACACAACATTGTATTCCTAAAACAATTTTATTAACTCTTTCCATAAAAGCAGAAATTCTTTCATCTTCTTTTAATTTCAAATTTTCATACCTGACCCGGTAACATTTCGGTTTTGTAATTTTTACAGTGGTATCTCCTTCATTCAATGTTTCCAATTTAGCCCAAATAGCTTTAGAAGTAGATTGGTCTAATAATCCCATGATTTGCTGATCTGATAATGCACTTAGAAGTGCTTCTCTTACTTTGCAATCATTCTCCTAATCCTTACCCAAAGTTGGTGGATTAGGTTGATTTGGAGTAGGACCAACATAGCCATTCTTTATAACTTCCCATATGTCCCTTCCAATGCAATTCAAATGTGACTACATTCTAATCTTCCATATACCATAGTTAGTTCCATCAAGTTTTAGATTGTCCTTCCTGAAAATGTTTGTTGCCATAGGATCTCCTCAAGCTGTTAGGCTTCAACAAAAAGAGGACTTGGCTCTGATACAAATTGTTAGGAACTAGAAGGACAACTGAGAGGGGGGCGTGAATTGGTTGTCAATGATTTTTAACCCAATTATAACTTAATTCAAATTGATACTTAATAATAGTAAACCAAACTTAATGTCAGTTAACAGATTAGCAGTTAATATCAATATCGATGAAACTTAATGCATGAAACAGAAAGAGAAACAACATCCACAACACATAACACAGATAATTTTGATGTGGAAACCCTGTAAGGGAAAAAACCAAGGTGGGAAACCTTACCCATAATCAAATGATACTACTACAGATAGTATGTGTATACAAATGGGGTTTGCACGTGAAAAAAGGCCAACTGCTTAGAGCACACTACTCAAATGGGAGTCACAATGACTATTGTAGGATGGCTAAATCCTAGAATAATGTATGGATCTAAATAGCATCTCCAATGCTAGATTCAGTACTAGTTAAGGTCTGATAAACACCTTCAAACTTTCCTTGAACCTTCTCTATGGTTTGGTCATATGATCTTCAATATTTGCACATACCATGTTACAATACCATATCATAAGCACACTTCCACACTGCATCTCACAAATGAGATCTTACATTTATACAAAACCAAAGACCAAATGTGTAGGTCGGCTTACTAAGAATATTACAATTAAATCAATTACAAATAAGTCTTGATGCGATACAACATGTTGTCTCAAAACATTTACAACAATATTGAATCAATAAATTATCTCCATAACGTGTCATGCTGATCCGGAGTAGATAATGTATATCGGTCCATAACCTAGAGCAATTTGCCAATAAAAACAAATATGTCAACCCAATTATACTAATAAACAAAAAACCAAAACCAAGTATCCAAACAATGTCTTTGACATAATCAAGTGATTCCCAGATGACAACAAATCATCATCAGTGCTAGTGAACGATATAACCTATCGGTGAGCATATACCAGTGACTATGCATAAGTCACTC
The DNA here is from genome assembly GCF_030272615.1 of Cryptomeria japonica. Classification (NCBI taxonomy): domain Eukaryota; kingdom Viridiplantae; phylum Streptophyta; class Pinopsida; order Cupressales; family Cupressaceae; genus Cryptomeria; species Cryptomeria japonica. The sequence continues at coordinate 209,342,395 of NC_081411.1, forward strand.
ACCTTGCCAGTGAACACAATGTGCCTGTTCAATTGTAAACCAATATAACCATAGTGCCAAATCAAAAATGTAGATCTCCAGAAGGATAAGTGTTGACATCAATGACAAAACCAATGTAACACATCCATAATACCAACAATACTTTGTAAAAAAAAAATATCCAAAACTATGGTCAATAGATTAAAACCTTTGCTTGATGAAATGATATCTAAGAACCAGAAAAGCTTTGTGGATATTATTTATGCAGTCAGGGTGGCTCATGAAATGGTTCATTCAATGGATTGCAGCAAGAAACCTTCGATTCCTCTAAAACTTGATATTTCTAAAGGCTATGACAATGTTTCTTGGGACTTTCTCCTTGAAGTTCTTAGGAGATACGGTTTTAAGGGTAAATTTTTATATTTGATTGAGAAATGTTTTTGTATCCCCAAACTCTCAATCCTTTTTAATTGTTGTCCCAAGGATTACTTATCCTGTGGTAAAGGGCTAAGACAGGGTGACCCCCTCTCACCCTATTTATTCATTACTGTTTCTGAAGCACTATGGAGGAATTTTTAAAAATTTAAATGTGAGGTTTCTCTCAAAGGATTCAAAGTTGCATCATCCCTAAACAATATCATTCATCAACTATTTTTTGATGATACTATCATCTTTGGGGTAGCTTTTATCTCTAAGACTAAACTTTGAAAAAAGACCTTAGGTAGTTATGCTTCCATCTCTGGCCAATGCATTAATTTTGTTAAAATCAAACTATTTTTTCTAAATGTCAAACCCTCTCTCCAATATAAAATATCATCCATTCTTGGTTGCCAAATTTATACTCTCCCAGATTCCTATCTTGGTTTACCCCTGTTCTCTAAGTGCCCTAGGCAAAACTTCTAGAATGGCTTGCTAGAGAGATTTCAAAAGAAGTTGGCTAGTTGGAAAGGGGAAATTCTCAATTTGGTAGGTAAAATTCAACTTGTTAAATCTTGCCTTCAAAATGTGCCTATTTCTTACCTTTATCTTTTCAAGTTACCTAGTGTGGTGGTGGAGAAAATTGAAAGGATACAAAAAAGGTCTCTATGGTCCAGTATGGAAGAAAAAAGTAGACTCTCCTTGGTCTCTTGGGACAAAGTGTGCAGTCCCTGTAATTTTGAAGGATTGGAAATTAGAAAGATTAAAATATTTAATAAAGTAGTTATTACTAAGATATCCTGGCAATTATTTGAGGAACAAAAAGACTGGACAAAGATATTGAAAGCTAAATATTTCCCAAGTGACAATGGGGAAAATTTTATTTATCAAGAGGAGCTCCCCATGGGCTCAACCATTTGGAACAACATGGCTAAAACAAGATAGGACATTAGAAGAAATAGGAAGGTAATTCTAGGTAATGGAATAAATTCTAAGTTCTGGAAAGACAATTGGGTGCAGGGACAACCTCTCAATTTTCTCCCACATCTAAAAAATATCAAGAAATTTCTAAATTTTCATCTGGGGGGAATAGGTGAATGAACTCCTAACTTGGAACTAGGGTCTTGCATCCTCGATTGATTTAAGAAGACTCATCTCCTATGATCTGGATGTGCACCCATCCTTCAAAATTATAATATTGAAGGAAGTTGCCGACCTCTCTGCCATGCTACCTAACTACTCTCTTTAGACTCCTAGGGGGGAGGATGATTGGATTTGGAAATGGAGTAATTCTGGCAAGTTCAGTGTTAAGTCTGTCTATCACCTTTTGGAGGATACAATAACAAAGAAGATTTATGGAAAGCTATATGAATAAAGGGTTTAATTCCTAAAATTAACTATTTCTTGTGGGTGATTGCTCATGGTCGAATTCTTACTATAGATAACCTAAATAAAAGGGGATTTTCTTTGGTCAATAGGTGTGAACTTTTTTATATGGACTTTGAAAGTATTGATCACATCTTCCTACATTGTAACTTTTCTCATGAAATATGTGATGAAATCTAGATGAAGCTTAACACTTATTCGGGGAAACTTAAATCTTTCAAAGTATTCAATGAGGCATGACAATTTCCGCCTACTCCCACCTGATTGATAAGAGCATATAGTAGCAAATCTCCCCTTTTCTTGCTTGGAACATCTGCAAAGAAAGCAACAATAGGATATTCAGAGAAGAGAAGAGAAGTAGAAAAATCATTCCTAATATAATCATACAGTAGATTAAAGAAAATGTGAATGCAAATGCTATTGGCTTCACCAAAACCCTCCCCTCTCTACTGGATCTAAGACAAAAACACATTTGGGGAATTTGACATATTTTTTTGAATATAAATTGGCAAAAAATGATCTTGAGAACCTCATGTTGGTGGCTACCCCTAGATGTTGGATGGATTAAATGCAACTTTGATGGTTACTATAAAGTTAATCAGATAATCTCAGGGGTAGGAGGATTGATCTGTGATTACAGAGGTTTATTGGTTGTGGGGTATGGATCCTGGTTTAGGTATTACCACTAACGAAAAGGTGGAAGGATGGGCGGCTTGGATGGGTCTACAATTTCTTTCTGGCATCACCAAAAGAAATGTCATTCTAGAAGGAGATTCTAAACTCATAGTCAACTATCTCAATAGTGTCACCTCTCCTTTGTGGGAAATCAAAGAGATAATTGGTAGATGTAGATGGTTGATAGAGTTGTTTGATAAAATTAAAATACAACATGTCCATAGAGAAGGTAATAGTTTGGTTGACCTTATAGGTAATCAAAGTCTCAATATGCTGGATTGGCAGGTTTTCCAATTTGAGAACAACTCTAGAGAGATGAAAGAAATCCTCACATAGGAAAGAACCTAAAAAAGAAGGCGAGAAATGAAATAGAGAAACTAGTTTGAGTTTCTTCAAAATGTCTCATTGGGCCCACCAAGGTGGGGTGCCTTTTCCTTCATAGGAAAATTCAAAGTCAGAAAAAAGAGCGGGATGACAATATTCTTGGATGGAGTATTGGCTTTTTCAAATTTTGTACCTTGACAAACTTTTTTCAATATGGTTTTTATATGGTGGACCCCTACATGAGATTATGTAGGCTAGAGATGACTTAGCGTCATGATCCCATGGGTTCTCTTTCCAGATGGATGACCTATGTGGTCTATGATATGGACGGGAACTTTCCTGGTGTGAGTGTGATGGCTCCGCCTGATGATTACTCTTAGATCAAGAAATTTTTGTCTTTCATGATAAAGACAAGGAGAAACTTAGATTTTTACAGTACCATTATGAGTAATGATTTCAATGGGGTCGCAAATGCAAGGACCTCAGAAAGATTAAATTCTGGTTTGATAAATTTAAAAACTTGTCTTCCGAATGTAGCAGGAGAAGAAAAATTTGTAATCTTCTGTCTAGTCGCTTTCACAGAATGTTTGTTCCCACTGCTCATACCAATTTAGAAATGGGGGGCCCTCTCAAATGCACTAAACCTAAAAATTGTGAAGGACTTAGAGATAATAATGAGTTGTGGGATATTTTTTATGAAGCAGGATTTACTCCTTTATTCTGAGTGATTAAAGGCTACAAGAAGGAGTTCTCTGCCAGGGTCTGCAACTCTTGGTAGAATGGGAAGGTCATGATTGGTAGAATCTCCTTCACTATTAGTCTTTAATACATTGCGAAGGTTACTGGTCTTCATAACGATGGAGAGCTAGTGGAAAGGAAGAGTGTGGGGGATTACAAGAAGTTTATGAGGATATTTTTCAAGAAGGGCGAGAAACTAATGCATCTCCAAAATGGTATGATTCTTTTGCTTTACCTCAACCCTATCCACTAGTTAGTTTTTATGTTATGAGGTATTTTACTCTTGAGGGGCGGTACCCAAATGTGAATGGGTACCACTTCCCTATCCTCAACCATGTTAGGAATCCACAAAAAATTAATATGCCCATTTTTCTCTTTCCCTCTCTTAAAACTTGTATTCAAAATGGGATGAATCCCATGCTCCATAAAGGTCTCATTTACTTGATGTATAAATTTGTTGTTTATCATTCCCCAACTGTTAATTATCTTTTCCTGGCATCTGGTAGTGTTGGTAGCTCTAATAAGTTTATGCTAAAACCCTTGAACTACTACCCTCAATTCTGAAAATGCTCAACTCTCTTAGCCCTATTGATTCTATGATAACCATTTCTACTAGTTCAGTTGCTGTCCTTGAAAAGGACTCCTTGGAATTGGCTATGCTTGATATTAACCTTGATAAATGAAAGCATGAAACCCCCCAAAAGAACCTGAGAAAAGGAAACAAGACCCATAGTGACTCGGTTGGGATGAGTACCACCTTTGACTTAGAGATGCATAACTCTGAGAAAGATGAGGAAAATGATGAGAATCATGGAAAGTATGTTCGTGGCTTTGTGGAAAAAAGGTGAACCCATCTTTGGGCTAAAAGGGAGAATTAATTATGAGAAAAATTAGTTTAAACAGGTTAATTCCCCCCTTCGAGAAATCTATGAACTTGATGAGGAAGAGGATTTGATGGATAACCCTAAAGATGAAGATTTCCAGGTAGAGGATGAAGAGAAGAATGATAACCCCAATAAGGATATGGAGGAAGAAGCAAAATTTAGAAATGAGAGTAGTAATTTTTAAAGTGAACTCGAGGATGAAGAGGAAAGGGAGGATGAGAGTAGTAAAATGGAAACTGAACACGATTCCCTGCTTAGAAGCCCGATGGACCATTACAACTCGGAAGAAGATGAAATGGTTAAGTGCTCTCACATGTCTAACGATCATGATGAAAGTTATAAGATGAAGGGGAAGTTAATTGAAATGAAAGAAAGATTGTCTACTCTGGAGCAAAAAAATGAGGAACATGACATGAAGATTAATGAATTATGCGATGCTATCAATTTATTTTGCTAAACTACTAATGGTATCATGAATAATGTTGTTATGGGAACGATCTCTGGTCATGGTAGAATTCAAAGGAATAAAAAGAAGAAGGCTAAGAGGGGCGAGTACGAGCTAAATGAGGAGGAGGACACTGAATAGGATGATACATGGATTCAGAATCTGGGAGGTTAAAGAAAAATTGGAACCCACTCAAGAAAGAGTAGTTGTTCTTAGTTATGATTTTGTTAATGCTTTTATGGTTATCAGTTGCCATTTTTAGAACAACTGTGGGGTCTCCGAACCACTTTCAATTAACTGTTTAGTTTATGACTTTTCTAGAAATGTTTATGATAGGTTTATTATTGATATGAACTCTATAATTATTAGCTCTAAGAAGAAGGTTAATAGGTTAGCTACTCTTATTTGGTTTAACAACTGAAAGCTTATTCGTATTAGTAGAAATAGCTATAGGTTGATGAAATTTTTGATTATTTTTTATGGGAGATTAGTTTTTGTGTGTTGATGGTTGTATGATCTTGTAAGTTGGTTGTTGTTTCCCTGGTTCACGGTTGCCTCCTTGCTAATCTAATAAAAAATAAAATATCTAGGACTTTTATGAATTGAACCTCTAAATATGTATAAAATTTATGAATGTAAATTGATCAAATGCATACAAATTAGATAGGAAAATAAAAATGAGAAGTAAAGTAAGAATATAAATTAGGTTTACCAAAATGTAATGGTAGAAAATAGGGTTTAATAAATTTAGCTATGTAAACTAGGAATTTTACTTATTTTCACATAAAATATTACATAGAGGGGTGAAATGAATTTAATTAATCCAAACTCCTCTTCAAATGGGAATTGGATTGAATGCATATTAGAATTCACCACCTGATTTGAGGTAAATTGATGGTTGAATGTATACTATTGAATTTAGCTACTAGATCTAAGATAAATGATGAAAAAATAACATACCTAAAATTTACAACAAGATAAGAATGTGGTATGTAGACATAAAGATAAATTTGACAAGAAAGAACATAGAGGCACCTGTGTTACAAAATTTAACCTAAAAGTATGAGACTAAGCTTCTTGGGCTGACTCGGTCATATGGTTGTCAGATATGGACGAATAGGAAACTTTCAGATTCAATATATTGCTCAAAATTTCTTATGAGAATTTTGTCAATAATTTACATGAGAAAGATGCCTAAAGTGACCTAGTTATTTTCATTGTATTTTGATTATTATCGTATTCTCTTCTTGATTCATAAGTTAAGCTATATAAACTATGAAACCTACTTATTTTCACATTTAAAATTACATGGATGGGTGAAATGAATTTGATTGATACAATACCCTCTTCAAGTATGAAATGGATTGAATGCAGATCCAAATTTATCACCCATTTTTGTAAAATTGAGGTTGAATGTGTATTATTGAATTTGAATGCTATATCTAGGGTAAATAATAAAAAATTAATATAAAATAACATAAAAAATAAATCTACAAATGTCGTATGTAGACACAGAGTTGGATTTGAAAAGAAAGAATAAAGAAGCACATGTGTCAGAAAATTCGGCCAAAACTATCAGATATGGACAAACAAGAAACTTTCATTATTAGAATGTCACTCAAAATCTATTTCTAGAAGTTCATAAAATATTCATGGGACCGACATGATCAAGAAGACCTAGTCCTTAAATTTTTCATGTTGCAAAAGTTTGATCTGATCGTTGCTGTATTTTCTATTGGATTCTTCATTTATCGCTTTCGAGATTTGTGGTCCACACAAATATAAGAAAAATGGTGTTGTTGATAGGGGTTTTCCTATGGCTTCCTTGTTGTATTCTTTATCAGATTCTTCATTTATCACTTTCAAGATTTGTGGTCTACACAAAAATTTGCAAAATGGTGTTGTTGATAGGTGTTTTCCTATCTCAAACCCAAGTTTGAAATTTAAATTGAACTTTTAATGGAATTGAATGAATTAAAAAGCTTACCTTTTGAGAATAAGGCTAGATTTGAATTGTAATGTCTGAATTGGAACTTGATACCTTGATGAATCTTGCCTTGAAGTCTTTGTGCAAAAGTTGATAGCCTAATATTTTGATCATGGATGCCTTGATGAATGCTTGAAACTTAAACTTGACTACTTCTTCACAAACTTGAATAAGCTTGAATAATTGCTCACTTGAATTTGCATCAGATGGATTAAATTTTCAAATTGAGAGATCTTATCAAAATGAGGGGTAAGAAATCAGGCCAACATAGAGAGTTTTTTCAGCTTCAAAATATGATTATTGTGGGGTACAAATTTGAGTCATTTGGGAGGACCATGGATTGTAAATCGAAATGAATGCATTATTTTAGCACATGAAAGTATAATATGAGAAATAACTAACTTCAATTTAGCAGTGTCCAAGGATAAATCAGATAAAATGGAGGGAGAATATAGATGAAATGGAAAGAAATATTTTAAAAAGAGAATGGAGAAAAACATAGAATTCATAAAAAACAAATTGTGGAGATAATTGAATCGAATGTGCAACTTTACTTATCAAATAATTATCTATTAAAAGTTCCTCTTCAAATATAAGACAAATTATTGGAAAATATACATATTATCATTAATTAAATTTTACTGTAATTCTATACGGTAATTAATAGTCTATTTTAAGTTCCTTCTTTGATAAGATATAAGGCTAAAAATAAATCAGATATATTTTACTATACAAATTTCTTAAAGAAATTAAATAATTATAAAATTTAACTAGAGAAAAAAGAAATGTAATCTAGGAAATACAACTCAAAGCAAGTTATGCCTATTTATATTACAAATTCTGATTTGTAATATAAATGCGAAAACAAAATCTGAAGCATAAATCTGAAGGCTCTATTTTAGTTTCAGCAATTTGTTTCTCTACTGAAATAAATATTACATTTTACTTATTTAAATGACACAAATGAAAATATGCAGTTATTTTTCAATTGAGGTTTAAAATGGTAGCATATATTAACTATTATTTTCGTTATTATAAGTAATTTGTAATCCAAGAAAACTATTATTTTACTATAATTAATTAAGTCATCAATTATAGCATACACAAAACATGGAGTGGAATCAGAGGAACCAACCGGCATGGAATTGGGTAGGCTTCCTTAGCGCTCGGATCAAAGGGGCTCCTCCTTGAGTTGAATCTTGTCACGCCTTTGACGGGCAAATGGACAAAGTCTTTGGATAAACAAAGATGCGAAATGCCTAAGAAGAAGGAGTTTGAAATGGTAGAACCATGATATGCTTCTTAAAGTTGGGCTTTCTCGACATTCTAGCCCCAGCCTTACCAGAACGTTGTTTCATCCAAGTTCTCTAACTTGGATTTTTGTGAAAGAAAAGTGGCAACTAGTCCAAATAGCATTCCTCTTCAAACAAGAAAGCCCAACTTTGTTTCGGTCAAAAAGGTTTTTCCCTCCCAAAAGAAAGTACATTCTTGATGCCTCCTCTCTCATTTCAATACTCTTAGAGAGCCAGATAGTCACAGAGACCATGGGGCTTCTGGTTTCAGAAAATCCTTTCCTCCTTTGCAAGTTCCTCCTGTCGATCATAAGTTCCAAAAATGAAAAAGGAAAGGTATGGAGAGAAATATTTGTGTCCTTCCTTCAGATTCTTTAAACCTAACAATTTCCTACCTTCAGGAAAATGCCCTATTTTCTCAATGGTGTGGCTGTCGAGGGGATGGTAATGAAATCATGTCTTGGTGGACTTCCTTGTTCCTAGGACTGATCTCAATCAGACCTTTGCAGAATGATTTATTCTTTTTAATATGTGTGGACTCCACGCTAAAAGAAGCCATCATTAGTATCCCTCTCTTCTTTCAGGGCTCGACCTTCCATTTCTTGGATTGGAAACCAGGCTTCGACCTTGCTAATCATAGATTTCAGTAATCCTGAGTATGGCTTTCTTTAGCTAGTCTACCTTCTGAGTTCTGCTGTCCGGAGGCCCTTCTAAAGATATAAGATTCTTTAGGATCTCTATTGGGAATTGAAGAACACCTCTTGAATGGGCTTAAGGGCGATGTACCTAATATCTATGTGGAAATAGATTAAAAATGGGGCTTTAATAGCGAGTTAGAGATAATCTCAGAGGTTGGTAGATGGAAGCAGAAAGTTTAGAGGCTTGGGAAGGAGACTCCTAGAAAATGCATCCTTCGAAAAAAAATAGTCCTCAACTGCTCTATGGCTAGTGCTAGAGGTGCACTCTCTCCCCTTCAAACAGTTGCAGTTCTAAAATGATAAGAACCATGGGATGGGGAACAAAGGATTGGTGTCTCCAACAAAATTGCCTATAGTTGTTGCCTCATGCCATATTCAAACCCCAAGGACCTCTCAACTTTTTGATTCTTTGATTGAGAATCAAAAATCTCAATCTCTTCTAGGTTCTATTTTACCCTCTTCTTCTTAGCCTCCCCCATCCACCCCCCTGCTTATTTTTTACTTTGATTGTTAAGATTCAAAGCAACAAGACTATGAGGAGTTTGTTTGGCCAAAAGAAAGCCCCTTCTCTGACTCAGGGGGTTTTCAATATTTTTGCTCAGAATCCTAGGAAGGCCTCAAAAATAAGGAACAAAGTAAGGTGAAAGTGAGAAGGGGGCGCTCCTTCTTTAATAGAGACAAGCAAAGGAAAACTCATGTCCCTAATTAATATTTAATAGGAGGAGAAAATTATTTCTAATGACATAGTAGAAGACATGGATAATGTAGATGATCTCTTACCTTCAGATGGAAAGGATTCTTCAGATAGAGCTCAAGCCATTTTTCCTCTTATCCCTCTACCTCCCCTCAAGAGTAGCACCTCAAAGGAGCATCCGGATTGCTCGACTTCCCCACTCAATGATCCTCTGTCTTCTAAACTATGCTTTAATCTTTCCTCTAAACTTTTAAACCCTCTTCTAATGTCACCTTCTTTGATGCCTCCTACTTTAGAAATGCACCTGGACCTAAAAAATTAGAGACTTCTCTAGGATTATATGATTGATGATGAGGATATGCATCTAATTATGGAAACTCCCTTGGTTGTAATGTATTTGAAGATTAAGGAGAAAAGGAAATTGGCATTGAACCAATTGATAGATGGAAAGGTGAAACCTTATTATGGTCTTTCTCCTCCCAAGAAGGGCCGCAAATCTTTGAATGAAGTAAGAACTCAAGAAGGGGTAGCGAAGAGCCAATCTAAAATCACAAACCTTTGGAATGCATGGAAGGGTAATGCCCTTCCTGAACAATAATGAAAATCCTTTATTTGAATGTTAGGGGCCTCAATGCCCCTAACAAATAGAGCATGATTAAGAGAAGGATTCTCTTGGTCAATGCAGATGTCACCCTCCTTCAAGAAACTAAGCTAGATTGTCAGCAAGTAGTATATTTTGCTTTGGGAATCAACTCTCTTTTTCAAGCTTCTCCTCAATCCTCAGTTGCATCAGAAGGGGCCTTGGGGGATCTAATGATAATTTGGAATCTTTCTCAAGTTCAACTGCAAGGTGTTGCTTCTAACAAAAACTGGCTCCTAGTAAAGATTACACACTTGCAAACAAATACATCCTTCTTTATCATCAACACTTATGGACCAACATTTCCTCAAAAGAGGCAGCTCCTCTAGTTAACTATTGACGGGGTCATATATCAACTCCTAGATCAACAACTCATCATAGGAGGAGACTTTAATGCTATCAGGAATTCGTCAAATAAAAGGGGAGGCATTATCAGGCTAGGCAGATCTTGGCAAGATTTTAAAGATTGGATAGATAGGAATGGACTTTTAGATATTGACTCAGGAGATAGTTCTTTTACATGGACAAATAGGAGAAAAGGTTTTAGCAACATTTTTGAGAAAATTGATAGATTTTTATGGCTGGGGGATCTCAACTCCTTTCCTTTCTCTTAGGAGTCCTCGGTCGTATCTTGCTCAGGGTCTGATCACTTTCCCATTATATTAACCCTTCAAGGGGTCTTAGACATCTTGAAATCTCCCTTTAGATTTGAGAATACGTGGATGAAACATTCAAAATTCCTAACCTTGATAGAAGACTGGTGGAAAGAAGAAACATTTGAAGGCTCCTAAATTTATTGCTTTATTTGAAAGCTATAGTATGTTAAGAAGAAGTTGTTGGAATGGAACTCCTATCACTTCAAAAACATCTTCTCTTCCAAAAAATCCTTAGAAGAGAGGATGGCTGATTTAAATGCAAAAAATATCTCTAAAGGCATGGATCAAGATTCCTTTGATCAAGAAAAGAGGCTGCTCATGGAATATGAGTATATTCTATCTTTATTGAAAGCAAAAGTCTAGAGAAAATTGGTTTCGGATGGGAGATAAGAATACCAAGTTTTTCCATAATGTGACAAAGATTCACCGAAGCATGAATAGGATCTCAAATTTGGATTTGAATTAGTACTAATCTATAGTGAACCCTGAAGGGATTAATGGAGAAATAGCCTCATATTACTTAGTTTTACTAAACAATGAAGATGGTTCCCATCTTACAGAGTAGAGAAACTTGTTGGCCTTGATTCCAAAGATCATTTCAGATGAACAAAATAGGAAGCTTAATGAGAGATTTTCATTAGAAGAAGCAAATCAAGCTCTCAATTATCTCCCTTCGGGTAAGGCTCCTAGCCTAGATGGTTTCCCTATAGACTTCTTTAAGAAATGCTGGCATATTTTTGGACAAGATTTAGCTGATGCTCTGGAGTTTACAAGAAGATCAAACAATTTGATCAAAGAAATCAACAATACATTTATAGCCCTTATTCCAAAAAAGGAGAAAGCTTCTAAATTAAGGAGCTTCAGGCCTATTTCACTCTCCAACATAGTTTACAAAATTCTCTCAAAGGTTATGACAAATAGAATGAAACCTCTTATGGCTTGCATTATATCAAAAGAATGGACTGGATTTGTCCCCGGTCGTTCAATTCTAGATGGTTTTGTTGTTGCCCAAGAAGCTATCCACACTCTCCAAAATACGAAGAGACTAGGCTTTTGGGTTTGACAAAAAATGGATCAACTAGATATTTGAATGCATTTCTATGCCCAAATTCTCAATATTGATAAATGGGAAGCCAATTAGTTTTTTCTCCTCATCAAGGGGCATTCGGTAGGGAGATCCTATTTCTCCATTTCCTTACATTATCATGGTGTAAGCTCTAGGGAGGGTTATCAAATCAAAACAATCTAGAAAAATCTTGGAAGAAGTTAAAATAACTATAAATTTTGTAGTCACACATCAACAATTTGTAGATGATAACCTCTTGCTGGGTCCAACAAAGATCAAGGAAGCAAATCACCTAGAAATGCTTCAGGAATCCTTTTAAAAGGCCTTAGGACAAATCATCAATAAAGAAAACTAAAAAAAAATCTTCTTCTCCACCCCTGCCCCCTTAGAGGTTAAGATGCAAAGAATTTTGAACTATAAAATAGAAATCCTTCCTTATATTCACCTAGGCATTCCAATTGACAGAGGATTGAGGAATTCAAAAATTTGGGATCCTCTAAAGCTAAAGATGGATCAGAATATAAATTCTTGGAAAGGGAAATGGCTCTCATGGGCTAGTAGGTAGGTAATGCTCCAAGCAGTTATTTCTGCCCTACCCATCTACCTTTTATCCTTTTTATCCCTAACTACTGGTGCAAATTCCTTCATCATTAAAAACATGGGAAACTTCTTCTATCAAAATATTGAAGAAAAATATAAAATTTCTCTAATTGCATGGGATAAAATCATCAAACCTAGGTCCATGGGGGGTCTAGGAATAAAAAAAATTCACTTGTAGAACAAAGCCTTGGGAGCTAAACTAGTTTGGAAGTTCATTAAAGACCCCAAAGAAATATGGGTAAGGATGATGGTAACAAAATACCTTATAGATGGGGATCCTCAAAACCTCCTAAGATCTAATTCTCATTGAAAAGGTTCTAGGACCTAGAATTTCCTTGTCTTGTGCAAACATTTAATTCCAAACTCTTTGTCTTGGGATATACATGATGAATCCTCTAGCCTTTTTTGGAAAGACTCATGGGGAGGATATGCAAGCATTGATAACTCTCTCAATATTCCAATAGCTAAGCACTGGCTTCAACAAAACTAGGGATACCAAATTACTGATTATTTGGTTTTGGATAGGGCTTCTAGCATGCAAGGATGGAGCCAAACGCTTTTGGGGGGATTGCCTATTCCTACTATTAAAATCAACCAGCTATTAGACCTCATTAGAGAAAGAGATATTAATCCTAGAAGAGGGAAATATTATCTTATATGGGCTTCTTCTAAAACAAGACAATATAATGCTAAAGATGGCTATAGGGTTCGAGCAAACTTTGGGAATCAAGAGGAACAAGATATTCTACTAAAACTATTTTGCAACAACAAGATTATACCAAAAGAAGGAATGTCTACATGGTTGGCCTTCAAAAAGAGGATCCTCAAAGAAGAAATATTCATTAAAATGGGCTATGAAGGGACTTCAAGGTGCATTTTGTCCAAAGCTCAAGTAGAGATAGTAGACCATCTCCTCTTAAACTGTCCATTTTCTTCAAAATGTTGGCAATGAATTTGTGAAAAATTAGGGTGGATAACAACCCTCCCTAATGATATAGTCTCACTTTTTCAATGCTGGTCACTTCCTTCTAAGGAAAGCACTTTAAGTTGGATTCCGGAAACCTCTCCTTCTTGCCTTGTTTGGGAAATCTAGAAAGAAAGGAATCAAACACTTTTTGATGACAAAGAAAGAAGATTTGAGTCATTTTTATCCTCAATTGAAACATCAATTTTTGATGCAGTAAATTGAGAACTAGCCTTCTCAACATATTCTAGCAAAAAATATTCTTCTTGGGATGATAGAATAAGAAATAATTGGCAAGGGATCAAGATTCCTCCTTCCTTTGGGAGAAAACCTAGTGCATGAAAGGATGCTATAGGGTCTCCCCCTAACTAGGGTAGGTTCAAGATAAACTTTGATGGAGCCTCCAAAGGGAAACCTAGGTGCTTCAAGTATAGGATATGTGGTTAGAGATCATTCAGGAAAAATAATTAGAAAGATGGCCATGCCACTGCCACCAGATACCAATAATATAGCGAAATTCAAAGCTTTTCTCTTAGGCTTACTTGATTGCCACAATCATGGGATAAGAAATCTCATAGTAGAGGGAGACTGAGAGATAGAAATCAATGCAATTAAATTGAGAAGAACCCCAAATTGGCAGCTACAGGCAATTTTGGACAACATAATTGAGAATTTGGTCAAATTAGAGCAATATGAGGCTAAACATGTCTACAGAGAGGCTGACACAGAGGTAAACTCTCTCTCAAAAATTGCAGTAGAAGGCCTCTCTTTACATTTATGGGAGAATGATAAGAGTAGCCTTGGTTAAGTTACAAAGAGTTTATCAATATTGCTCAGTAGTGGATTCTTGTTTTCATACGTGAAACATAAAACTTGTCTGCCAAGTTTGGTCAAAATGGCTATGTCTTCAAATACAAACTTTTTCGCCATCTTAAAATATTGAAACTCTCACATCAACTATGATGTCACTCATATTTGGCCTTTCTAATAGCGAATTCTTGCACTCTCATCCCGAAAAGATAGCCTGTGGTCCGCCACCATTCCAAGTACGAGGCATGCGATGTCCATTGGACAGAACTCAAATTTTCAGCCTGAAGATTTGGCATGATGTTAGACAAATATCCCTTTCCACTTTCCTAGGCATATTCATTGCACGGTATTTTATGTTAATGCATATTGAAGATACCGCTCATTATCTTTTATTTGGCTTCCTTTGCAATATTATCAACTTGATTCTCTCTGCAACTATCTATACAGAAGCTTAAGCTACTACAAGTTTTTAAGCGATGTCTGGAGAGGCGCCATTTTGGTTTATAATGAGTGTCTACCCTAGACCAATCTCTTGCTTTGGAGTAGATACCCCCATCTCTCTGTCTGCCTGAACCCATCAAGTCTCTTTTAGACAAATCACGGACCTGAGATTGAAGAGGCTCCTCCTATTTCTTGAGCCAATGGTCATCATGGCTGTTAAGCTTATTCTTAGTAGTGGGCATATTAGCAAGGAAGAATGCCCTAGAGACAGCACGGGCATTTCATCCCGGTTTGTCGCCTCCCTAATGAACCTCAAACTTGAATTGCAAGAAGTCCTAAACAAAGTGTGACATGACTCTGGCGCTCTGCGTCTGAGTGAGAGAATCATTTTCAATGTCCTGGGAGAGCTGATTAAATTCTATCCTTTTCTGCTAGACTTGACGGGAAAGGAATTACAAAAGCACAAAACCTTTGCTGGGATGGCCCTTAGGTTTCTAAAATGGAGGTTTTTGGGGGACAATCCAGAGGACATGGGTAGGAAAGCAAAATTCCTAGACTGTGCTAGACTCAATTGTGTTCTGCCTCCCGAAATAGAAGCAAAGGCTCCCCAAGCAGAGCATAGTAGGCGAGGTGGTGGCCGAGGTACCGGTTGTGCTTCTGGTCGAGGAAGGGGTCGTCCTCCACGAAGGGGTCTCGGAAGAGGTTGTGCCCCAATGCCTCCACCCATGCCTCAAGGAGACAATTAAACAGATAGGTTTCCAATTGGTTTGATCTTTTTTGAGGCCGCTACAAATCTCATAGTTGGCTCTTTTTGATTTTTCTGTTAATTTTTAACTTTCATAGAAACTTTAACATAGCATTAGACTTATAAATTTTGGAAATCTTTAAGAGATTTTATGGAAAGGATAAATGAAGTGTAATCAACACTCAAATCCCATTCCGAGTCTAGAGAATTTGAGGGCTTTGGATGTGGTTTTCTTTTTCTATGCATACTCATGGACATAGCTTTATTTTCACAGATTTTAGGCCCTACTCGACCATTTTATTTTAGAAATCTGTGGCTTCATGGTGTAAAATGTCTTTAAAATCAATATATTATTCTGGCTTTGTCTTTATTAACCAAAAAAAAATATTTACTATAATTCTATATAATAGTTAATAGTCTATTTGAAGTTCCTTCTTTGACAAGATATAATGCTAAAAATAAATTAGATGTATTTTACTATACAAATATCTTAAAGCAATTAAATAATTATTAAATTTAACCAGAGCAAAAAGAAATGTAATCTAAGAAATATAGCTCAAAGTAAGTTATGCCTATTTATATTACAAATTCTAATTTGTAATATAAATGGGAAAACAAAATCTGAAGCATAAATCTAAAGGCTCTATTTCAGTTTCAAGTAATCTGCAGTTATTTTTCAATTCAGGTCTAAAATGGTAGCATAGATTAACTATTATTTTCGTTATTACAAGTAATCTGTAATCCAAGAAAACATGATTTTCACGGACATGATATGTCTATGATATTAATGACATACAAAGGCTTATTTAAAAGAGATAATTTAGAAAACTAATTTTACTTATGAGGACGTTCCCAAGGGGCGTGGCCTTCTTGAAAAGCGTTTTAAACGTCATCTAACAGAACTGAATACAATTCAGAAAGGCCATTTATACTGGATATATTTCTCATGATTTTTGTAAACTTTGGACTTGGGTGTGATAGAGTATATCTCAATATCTTATTTAAGAAGAAAGAGTTGATTATGGATTTTTTGGAGGAACTTCCAGAGCAGATATTTCGAGACATCTTTCTAAGAATACCATACAAATCTCATTTAAATATTAAGCAGCTGTTGAATCCTGCCAAAGAAATGATGGAATGTTTAGATTTTTATAGGGATAGAATTAAACTTGGGCTGGCGAAGAAATATATATGTTTGCTCCAGCGTGTTGGGATATCTGTATACGACCCTGTTGAACAATCATGTCAATTGCTCCCTCAAATTCCCACTGGATTTGAAATTGTGGGTTTTTCACAGATTATGTCTGTAAATCATAAGCTTGTTTTGCTGGGCTTGAAATATTATGACACTTTTACTACTAAGATTCTGATATATGATTTCGTATCGAATACATGGAAGCAGGGGTTCTGATATTCACACTGCAAGATCCATGTTTGCATGTCGTACCTCACCTGAAGGATCAATTTACATTGCAGGGGGACTTGAGAAACATGCTCCCTCTCGTGAACTCAGTGAAGCAACAGTTTATAATGTTGACGAAGACAAGTGGGAGCTTCTTCCTGACTCGCACCAAAAAATGGCCATTTGTAGTGGTGTTTTCATTGAAGGGATGCTGTATGTGATTAGTATAATGGGTAATAGAATTCAAAGATGTGATCCCAACACACGAGAATGGACAGCAATGGTAAATATACGTTTTCATAATTCGTGGTACGACGATGTTCTGTATGCGCTTGGACGATTATTTGCGTTTGGACGAGTAAGTGCATGTAGAAGAAATGGAATATAGCAATATGATTGGGAAAAAAATGTATTGAGAGAATTTCAACCTCTCCCTCAACACTTTATCCATGTTCGTGCCACAGTGTGGTGTGAACGAATTTTCTTGTGCGGATATAATGATATTCGTCGGCGTCCCGATTTTTATATGTTTAACCCTGAAGCAGCTCTCTCTGAGAGATTGATTCATCTCGACGAACAGAACATTTATATGGAAAGAGAAATGCCTGTCAGATTAATTTCTCTCGACGAACCGAAAAAATCTATGGAAATGCGTTTCGTATCGATTGCTACGATAGACATTTAATATATTTGTGTGAATTTATTTAAATGCGATTGTTTAAAAAAGATTAGACAATAGATCTTTGGTCTGAAAGATTATTAACGAGTTTATCAGAAATCAAACCTGACATCAAAAGGAATAAGGTCAAGCCAATAACTTAAAATGGAAATGATGGAGGCCACCACCCGGCCGCCATGAGAGAGACTTTCTTCGGTTGTATTTCCATCTCTCCTCTATTCATGGCAACCATTTCGCTTCACCAGAAAGTAGTAGTTAGGTTTTGAGAGGATACAAAAATAAAAGAGACTGGAATTAGGGATTCCAATACTTTCTAATTTTTGTTTTTTAATTTATTTATTTAAATAATATATTTATTTTATAATATATATACAGTTGTGTTGGCATAAAAATTAATAAAATAATATAAATTATGTAAACTTTGATCTATTTGAAAACTGAGATATTAACATTAATTTGAAAAATGAAAAATGAAAAATGTTTAATTTATTATGAACACATTATAAATTGAGAGAATCTAAATCTTTGTTGTAGATGAAAATATGATTTGAAGCTTAATGATAGAATCAATAAAATTTAAATATTGAAATATTATGTTTAAAACTATTGATTGATGAATCTTAATTCAATACATGTTTCTTAGTTATAATAATTATAATCTTCCCTACTGTGATGTAATATTATCCCACACTATTATCATCAATACTTGATCAAACTAGAAATTGAAGTTCAATATAAAAATTAACTAGAATTAAAAATGTTATAATTCAAGTTAAATGAAACACAATGTATGATGTGTTTATTTTTGAAAATCACATATCTAATGAGAGTTTTTAAATTAACCATAGACTCACTAGTCCTAGTCTCTTTGCAGGGAGAAGAAATTGTCTAAGAGGATATTTGAATATTTATTTTAAATTTATGTGTGGTGTGAATGTTAATATTGGTGTCAAAGGAAATACCTTGGAGAATATCTATTGGTTGGTGAGTAACAACACCTATATTGAAATCATGACATTTAAAGGTGTGTTTTCTTTATCTATGCTTCAATGCACATGCATGTGTATGAAATTTATTTTACAATAGTTTACCACCATATAGTATAATAATACTTTATTTAAGGTAAATTCATTTCATGAAAATAACTTTTAGTTGTATTTGTACTAGTATTATTACAATTTGTTGTCATTGTTTTTTGTTAATTCATTATTATTCAATTTATTATTGGTCAATTAGAACTGTGAAATTTTTGTTTTGATATGCTTTTTAATTTTTATAAAGTTTTCATGCATGATTTTTAAGTTTCTAAATTATAAAAAAAAATTCACCAGGATCCACTATCTGAATGAACTTTTCTAGACAATATTTTAAGTTCAAATAATATTTAGCTTGTTAATTTTTTTTAATCAAAATTATTTTACCAAACTAATATTTAATAAATTTTAAAAAAATTTAAACTTAATATAAATAAATAAACATATATAATATTTAAAAACATAAATGAATAATATAGTACTAATATTTATAATAATTAATTAATAAATAACAACAACATAATAGTATATAAAAATTTATACATTAATATTATATTATAATTATAATAATTAAAATACAATATTATAAAAATCCTAATGTTTATCTATATGACTCTAACCTAACTTAATTTTAAATGATAACAAGAAAAAAAAGAATTTGGAGGGGGGCTTTGCAACCAACAATGAATACAAATAGTCCTTGGCACAGGTCGGCTCTCTGTCCGGGGGCTCCCAAGCCTATCGAGAGGCTCCCGTATTTACTTCTCGTGCCTCCATTAATGGAGAAAAATAGGGTTGGGGTTGGTATTAACACCAACCAGAGCAATAACAAAGGGAAAAAACATTTTGCCAAGCCGTCGAAGGGCACTGCATGACTTTCCCGGAGGATGCGAAGTTCAAACCGAAGGTCCTTCATGATGCAGCAGCAAGCCAGGCTCGTGAAGAAGGTGAGGCTGCCTCGGCTCCAAGAGTTTTCATCAAACCTAATACTTCCATGACTGAATGCATTTCTAAGGAAATTTATAGACTTAGGGATTCTGGGATTTTTTTAGCAGCCCATGATGTAGATAGGATGCTGTCTAGATAGTATTTAAATAGTTTCAAGATATTTGGTGTACAAAACTTGGCATTCATTTTTCTTCCTGTAGACTGTTACAAAAAGGGTTATTCCTTATTTTTCAATGATAAAGAAACACAAAAGAAACTGCTCGATAGGCAATTTTGGAATGTAGGAAATGCTTGTTTTAGGGTGGTTCCTTGGACTCTTGTTGCACGTAATGAGGAAATCATGGCACTATCTAACCCTAAATGGGTAGTTATTAAAAATGTTCTGCCATTCCTATGGAACTGTATCTCAAAAATTACCGAATCTCTAGGCAAAGTGATTAAAATTGATTCTTCTACCACCTTATTACCTCATATGGATATGAGGGTACTCATTGCTTTCAATCGTGGCTCAGTTTTGCCCTCTGAAATTGATATCTGTATTGAAAATCAGATATTTTCATGTCCCTTAGAGTATTTGGGGGGAATTAATGCATGCCATAAATGCACAAGAAGTGGGCACTTCTTCAAAAGATGCCCTCAGTTAGGAGGAAAAAATGTTGCCCCTTCCAAGAAGACCTATGTTCGACAATCGCTACATTCGGCCTCAAAAGACCTCTCGAACCCTAAATAGACTAGCACTACTCCTCCCCCATTGCACCCTGAATCTTCACCTCTCATCACCCCCAACCATTCATAGCCTAACTCTACAGATCTACCACCTCCACTTGGCCCTGATCCCCCACCCTGTAATTACCACCCACAAGATTGCCCTAATCCATCCAGTGCTCCTCCCTGGATTGCTGAGTCTCTACTTAAATATTAGAAGGCGCTAAAAGAGGCCAATTTGGCTGCTAGTATCTGTATCCCATTGGAATCTAATGTAGTTATATTTTCCACAAATAATGGTGGACCCAGAAATCAAAATGCATAACAACTTGTCCTTGAAAAATTGAAAATGGCTGCAGAAAATAGAAAACAACTTGAATTATCAATAAGTAATTAAAAAAAGGAGATTGAGTCCTATACCATGCCCTTCCTCCAAGATTTGATCGAAGGGGATGATGGTGGTGCTCAAGATACCACCTATTTTGTAAGTCAATCGCCTCTGGGGTTTGAATGTAGTGACAATTATGACATTCCTGAGGAGACAAGCATTCCTCCGATAGTTTCAGTTTCAAATACTCCCTTGGAGACAAACGTTGAGGGTGACGAAGCACAACACCCCACCAAACCCCTTGAGCTGATGCCTCAGAACATTGATGGGGATATGGGGCTTACCATCCCCCCTTCTGGCCATACCTTAGGGGATGATCATGCTACTGGACTTGGTTTGAAATCTGAAGACTTTGATATTATCAACAATGGTAGGGATAATCCATTTTCACCAGATCCTAGAGCTTTTAATTTTGGATCTAATAACGGGGGAGTAGACCTATCTAGAAATAAATCTAAGACAAAAAGGAGGAAAAGATCTCCTAAGGCCTCTAAGGAGATTTTAGTTAGGAAGGAATCATTGAGACCCGAACAACTCTCTGAACTTACGGAGAAAAGAGGTAGACCACTTTCAACAGTGGCTTTTGATGCTAGTCACCTCTCTAATCCTGAGGAATGGCCTAAGTGCTTCGAGGGGTTTAAGTCCCCAACAGACGCTCCTAAACTAACCTCCTAATGTTGAAAGCCATCTCATGGAACATCAGGGGCCTTGAGGCCCCTGATAGAAAATATGTGATTAAAAGGTTTCTAAATATGCATAAGGATATTGACTACCTTATGCTCCAGGAGCTAAAATCAATGGGATTTACCTTAGAGGTTGGTCTAAAATCTATTTGGAGGGAGGCCACTCCCTTGTATACCAATCACCCTAAAGGAAGAGGTGGAGATACAATTTTATGAAACCTTAATTGCGCAAATAAGGTCACCAAATGGGGACAATCCCCATGTGCAAGGGCAATATGTGCTATCATTTAGAATGACAATTCCACCTTTGGCATTTGTTTAATCTATGCTTCCAATGACTACCGAGAAAGAGGGACTATGTGGGAATGGTTTGCTAACCTGGAGGATATCCCCTGGTTCTTGGGAGGAGATTTCAACATGGTAGTTAGTGCGCAAGATAGACAGGGAGGAAACAAGGTTGAATGGAAGGGTGCTGAGAGAGTGCAGTGGGAAAGGATGGTTAACAAGATGAGACTGATTGATCCTTTAGCAGGAAAGAATGGAGACTATAAATCAATATGGTACACCTGGTGTAATCACCAACAGTATAATAAAATAGTCTATTGCAGGCTTGATAGATTTTATTTCAACAAATATTTCTTTGAAACTGCTAAAAATGATGAGGGTGTTCAATATGTTGTCATACCATATACATTATCAGATCATCATCCTAATATGGTTGGGCCAAAGATAACTGACAATAGGGTGGCCCCACCAAACCCTAGCTCGAACTTTAGAATGAACACTAGTCTACTAATGGATGAGGACCTGAAGTGTTCCATGTGTCTTGTCAGAATCTATAATAAATATGGTAATTACCAAATATCCAACATTGATAGATGGAACCAAAATGTTAAAACCTGGACCTCACTCTGCCAGGCTGTGGGTAAAAAGAAGGCTAAGGATGCCAGAGCCTTTGAGTTACAACTGCATAATGCCCTCCAAGTGACTGACCTGGACCTTCATGGGGATTCTGAGAATGTATCACTCACCAATCAACTTATTAGGGCCAAGATTAATCTTAGAAGATTGCAAAATCAGAAAATCAAAGGGTGGAGAACTAGGGCTAAATTAAATTGGTTCAATACTGGAGATTGAGGATCTAAATTCTTCTTCCAGCTTCTTAAGATGAAACAAGCAAGAGAGAAAATTGACACCATCTGGGAGAAGAATAAGAACCTCTATGAACCAATTGAAATTCTTGAGTGCTTTGCTCAGTTCTACATGGATTTATTCTTTGCTGAACTAGTAGGAAGGAACAGGAAAATACCAGAAAGATTGTCATGTCCTTGGTCCCCAAACTTATTAACAAGGAGGATAGTAGGATGGTTGAAATGGCTATTTCTAAAGAAGAAATCAGGAAAGCTATCTTCACCCTTAGTAATGATAAATCCTCTGGCCCTGATGGGTTTCCGATAGAATTTTATAAAGAAAAATTGAATGGATTGTCAATGATCTTCACTCCCTATACACTGAGGCGATACACATTGGTTCCTTGGGAAAATATATTAATCAAGGTCTGATCAAACTTATTCCTAAAGAAGGTGACAAAACCCTAATTAAAAACTAGAGGCCTATTACATTGTTGAATGTGTCATACAAAGTCTTAGCTAAGTTGATTGCATGCAGATTGGAGAAAGTTTTGCCTAAGATTGTCAGTACTACTCAAACAGGGTTTGTTAAAGGATGTTATATACTATAAAACCTAATTACTTTTTGGGAGTCGCTCCACTGGGCTAAGGAAATAGGACAAAATGGAGCCATGTTTCTCATAGATTTTGAGAAAGCCTATGATAGGATAGATTGGGATTATATCATTCAGATGCTTGAGTCATTAGGCTTCCCCCCTGGATTTTGTAATATGGTCAAAACTCTATTATGTGATGCCAATGCTTCTGTTGAAGTAAATGGGATAAGGTCCTCCAATTTTGCACTAACTAGATCCATTAGACAGGGATGTCCTCTAGCCCCTGCCTTATTTGTCCTAGCTGCTGATGCAATGTTCTACTTACTTAAGGACTCCTCTATTACTCCTCCTGTTAGGGGTATTTCCTTAACTAACAAGGAGGAAATATGTAATGTTCAATTTGCTGATGACACTGCAATATTAATTAAGCTTGAGGAAGATAACCTTACTGCTCTACTGAAAACTATTGAACTATTTTGCCTAGCATCTTGCAGTAAGATTGCTATGCACAAATCCAACCTCCTTGATTGGGATGACAACCCCCCAGGCTAGCTCTCAAAATTCTCTCTCAAATGGTTGGGCCCAACACAGATTGTAAAATATCTAGGTATTCCCTTTTTTGTCCTTCCAAATCGAAAAGAAATGTCAGAATCGGTAAGGAATAAGATTGATAAGAAGCTCTCCAAATAGAACAGGGACATTCTCTCCTTGGCTGGAAGATTTCAAGTGTGTCAAAAATATTGGCCTCATATAATATTTATTTCTTATCGGCTTGGCTCTTTAGGAATTACCAATTTAATCTTGTTCAAAAGAAGAGTAGGGAATTCCTATCGTTAGATGACAAGGGTACTGGGAAGCAACATGTAGTGAAATGGGAGTGGTGCACTATGCATAAACTATTTGGTGGGATGGGGTTGAAAGACTTGAAACTACAGGGCATTTCCCTTGCCTCCAAGTGGATTCTTAAGGCCATGGAAGGTAATAAGCCATAAAAAGTTCTTATAAGAAATAATATTGTATGCCCAGTCCCTAAGAAAGCCAAGAAATGGAAAGATCTCCCCATTCTTGACCTTCTTATTGGACAACTTGAGGTATCTCTGGCTGGTTCTGATATATTTAAGTCCTTATGGAAGGCTTGGGAACATGTGAAGCACTTGGTACGTATCAAAGTAAATGGCATTGCATAGGGGCATATTGATGATAACAGATCAATATGGTGGAATCTATTCCATAATGGAAAACCATTAGCCACTCTCCAAGGCTATTCTACACTGAAATGGCATAATATGGGTATTAAATACTTTGAGCACCTATTTGATAATGACCAATTGAGATCGTGGGAGGAGCTAAAACTTACCTTCTCTGTCCCAATATCCCAGAGTAGGACCTATAACATACTTAAAATGGCCTTATCCTCTAATCTCCCCCCATCTCACCCCCCTCTCCTCCGCCCCCCCCATTTCTGCACTTTGCTGGACTGATGACACACCTCTCCCTTCCCTTAAAGCCAAATGCATCTATTCTTCACTCATCAAGGTTGATACCATTTTTATGCACCTTAACAAATGCTGGGATCTAAATAGGGAACCAAAGGATTGGAAAGATAGGCTATGTAAATTTTGGATGGCTCATAATGAACCAAAAAAATAATTCTTTGGATGGAACCTATTGTTAAATAAACTCCCCATTAAAGATAAGGAGGGTACTTTCCTTAATTGTAACATATGTAGAGTACCTGAAACTGTGAAATATATATATTTTGAATGCCATTTTTCAAAAGAAATATGGAAATTGTTTGGTTTTAATTTGGAATCTATTTTTTTTTAATACATAGATGTTATTCTAGGCTATATCAAGGGTTGTAGGAAAATTGAAAATATCTTTTGGTCTTGTTTTTATTTGGAGGTTCTTTGGCTCATATGGAAGTATCATAATGATGACATCTTTAATAGCAATACCAAGCACCTCACTGAGTCTCTCAGGAGACTCATTGTTTACTCTATCTCTATGTAGGTCACTATTGTACTTAAGCTGGACTCGAAAAAATTTGATAGGTGGATCAAGGAGGGGGCCACTATTGTTTACATCTGTGAGTTATCACATAGATTCACTTGGGAGAAGGATGAACAAGACAAGGCTGCATTTGAGCAAGCACTAATGGCTTTTATGAGGCACCTGGAGTGTAGGCAGATACACATGGAGATTACTTAGGAGGAAGCTGACCTAATTCATGAGCACACCTCCCACCCCCATAAACATGCCATACTTGATGGTCGGGTGGAAGTGTGGTAAGATGGAAACTTGGGGTGGGTGGCTTGGATCCCCCCACTAGGAAACAACACTTCACCGGATGCTAAAATCTCATTTTCCTAGACTGATGCATATGGTTTTTACATAAACTATTGATGATGTTGATTTTTTCAATTATGTATATCTAATGTAATCATCCTTGTTATAGTGGGGGTGCCCGATACCTTTATATTTTTGTGCATGCACCTTCCTTTGGTGCTCTTGATACTACTAAGCTCAGTGTTTTCTGATGCTATGTAATGGTTTATATGATATCTAATCCAAAACTTAATTTTAAACCTAATCATATATGTAAATGAACTTTAACATATTTAACCTAAGCCTAACCTAACACTAACTTTAAACATAACTCTAACTCAACCATAATGTATTTATTAATATATAAGTAACACATATTAATAATATAATAATTAAAGTACAATAATACAACAATCATAATGTTTATCTATAAAAGAAAAAAATTCATAATAAAATAAAATTATTTTTAAATAATTAAAAAATATAATAGTTCAAATAACAATGAATTACTTATTATAATATTAAGTTTTTCAAAGTTAAGTTAGAATTATTTTCATATTATTTTATATTATATCACTTATAATTGGTATAGAACTAAAGACAATATTATGATATTTCTTATTATGTCTAATACAATCTCAGTTTCTAAATCAAAATTAAAAGAAAATTACAATACATATAATTTTAAGCAACAACGCATATATTTGTAAGTTTTAATTATTATTCAAAAGAGATTGATTATTTCTATTTTTAAATTATGTAAATAAAATTAATTAATTCAAACAATCAAATATAATTGCATAAAATTAAAATCATATATATTTATCTTATTACATTAATTACTTTATTAAAACGACAAGTACTGACCATTACATAAAACTTGTTTAATTTCTACATCTCTAAGTTCAAAAGATGTTTTCTTTCACTTTTTAGAAATTTATTTGGTCCTTCTAGAAATCAAAAAGGTTTTTTGGTGTTTTTAATATACAATATCTTAACAGGATAACTTCTCATCCATTTCATTTTCTTAGTATAAGGGTTAAGGTTAAATTTAGTTGAAAGGTATTGGGAAAAGGATTTATGACCAGTAGAAGTTCCTAAAGGCTTAGAGGTAGGTTTAGTGGGTGGAAGTTGCAACACATTTGTATTTGTCATTATAAGCATTATATTATGTAAAGTTTCAAGAATAGGATTTAATTCTCTTCTAAAGATTGATGATAAAGGGGCCACACATGGTATTGTGGTTGGCACTTTATTTTATTTTTTTTGAAACTTTTGGAATGTTTTTGGAGCCTTCACATTCTTATCAACTAGTTCCATTGAAGAAGAGGATTCAAAATGGTTCATTTGAAGCTAATAGTTATGAAGCATTGAACACAATTGTGTGAAAAATAAAAATTCATTAAAAAAAAGATTTCCTCTAATATCCTTTTCTAAACTAGTAATGAAAATTCTTTGAACATCACCATAGGACATAGAATAAGAAATTTTTGAATGCAAATGTTTATATCTACCAATGAAATTAGTAATTTATTTTTTACTCTTCACTTACAATGAATCAAATTACTTAAAGTAATCTAGGACCAATATTATTTTGACATTGTTGAATGGATGCATTAGCCATTTTTTTAAAAGAAGTAATAGAATAAGGAGGCAAAGAGAAATATGGTTGCAATATTTATCTCTAAAAGTATGAGTAAATGTTTATACCATATGTCTATGATCTTGAGATAAATAAACATAGAAGTTTATGAAATATTTTCACATGAGTCAAGAGGTCACCTTTTCCATAACTCCAATTGGGGAATTTCAATATTTGCATGAGTAATGGAATGAACCACATCATTCAATACTAATCTAACTATATCATATTTGAGGACATTTAACTTAGATTAGATAAAAAATCCAATTGTTGTTGTAAGGATGATAAACTTTGAGCTTGGTTATTGATAGTTGATTTAGTAGACGAGTTTCAGTTTTGAATATTGGATTGAGATAGAGGTGTAATATTATGATAGGTAGGTGGAGGTTGATAATAAGGAGGTGGAACAATATGGCATGTTTGTAAAGGAGATAGTTGGGAAACACATGGAAGGCTAACAGAAGGAGTTATGCAAGAATATTAATAAATACCTGATTTCCCCCATGACTAACATGTAAAGGATTAGTTTTATGTGTTGATGTGGTCATGATAGAAGGTGTATATGTAGGAACATTAGGCAAGAATTTACACATAGGAATGGAATTCTCAACTTGATTTGTAGAATTAGAGTAACCAAGAGTTTTGACATAACTTTTAATTGGGTATAACATTGCTATCAACAGTATGAGAAATTCCACATACCACTTGTACAACAATTTTATTACGTTAAACCATTCTTCTAAAACCTTTAATCAAGGGGATTGCCTCTCTATTTAATTTTTCTCGACCCATTCATTGTCGAAGCTTATCCATGAATAGGAACTCTACTTAAAGATTTGTCCTCATCATGATCTAAGTGTGAGGGGAATTGTTATCCATAATATTAGGTATGTCTTGTGTAGGGATTGAATATTCACCCAAGTTCTCATGGAATAGGTTATACAACATAGGCTTTACACCACTTAGCATTTAATATTTGGGAAGCCATGCCTATAATTTCTTCTCACCAAGATGTTTGATGTAGGTGAAAAGGTAACAAAAATCATACACAAAGAGAAAAAAGCTATGACTAAACAAATGATACATGTGATAAATTAATGCTTCTAAATAGAAGTAAAGAAATAACTATGTCTAGTTTGCCAAAATGTAATATAAAAAAATAGGATTTTATAAATTTAGTTATGTAAACTAGGAAATTCAATTATTTTTGCATAAAATATTACACTGAGGGGTGAAATGAATTTTATTTATCTAATCCCCACTTCAATTATGAAATGCATTAAATGTAGGTCAGAATTCACCACCCATTTTGAGGTAAACTGATGGTTGAATATGTTTTATTGAATTTAAATAATAGATCCAGAGAAAATAATGGCAAATTAACATAAAATAACATTTACAAAAAGATAGAGATGTAATATGTAGGAACAAAGTTAAATTCCTCAAGAAAGAGCAAAGCCTACACAAAGCTAAATTGGACAAGAAAGAATAGAAAGGCATGTGTGTCAGAAAATTCCACATGGATGCTCAGGATGACCTAGTCCTATGACTATCAGATGTGGATGAACAAGAAACTTTCAGAATTAAAATGTCACTCATAATTTGTTCCTAGGATTTTTCACAAATTGATAAGATCAAGATCCATTAGGCAACCCATTCCTTTGACTTTTACTTCTACCAATGTAAGGTTTGGTCATCATTGTAATCTCTATAGGATTCATAAGTTAATCTATACAAGTTGCGAAAACCACTTATTTTCAAATTTAGCATTACATTCATGGGTCAAACAAATTTAATTTGATCATCATTGTAATCAAATCTTCAAGTATGAAATTGATTGAATAGGGATCAAAATTCACAATGCCTTTTTATAAAATTGAGGTTGAATATGTACTGTTGAATTTAAATGCTAGATATATGAGGCATTTCCTAACAATCAAGATCAAATTTTCAGTGTTTTTCCTATTATTCTTCTTCTTGACCTTGGTCAACTACCACCAATATTAGATAAACCTAGATATAAGTGTCACATTCAAGAGCATTAAGTTTGTGGTTAACTTTCACAATAGTCATTATGTTGGACACCATTTTTTGTCAACAAGGACAAAGCAAAAGTCAACAAAGATTTCATACTATTCTTCGTAATGTAAGAGATGCTTAATCCATTGAGGATGATTTGCAAAGAATTATGGACTAGACAAATCTACATTTAAGCACGGAAGAAAAAAAAGAATTTGGTAGCTCAATCCACCTGGACCTAAAAACTTAGAGACTTCACTAGGATTATATGATTGATGATGAGGATATGCATATTAGTCTGGAAACTCCCTTGGTTGTAATGTATTCTAAGATTAAGGAGAAAAGAAAATTACAATTAAACCAATTGATAGATGGAAAGGTTAAACCTTATTATGGTCTTTCTCCTCCCAAGAAGGGTTGTAGATCTTTGAATGAAGCAAGAACTCAAGAAGGGGTAGTAGAGAGGCAATCTAAAATCACAAACCTTTGGAAAGTAGCAAAGAGTAATACCCTTCCCAAACAACAATGAAAATCCTTTTTTTGAATGTTAGGGGACTCAATGCCCCTAACAAACAAAGGGTGATTAAGTGAAGGATTCTCTTGGTCAATGCAAATGTTACCCTCCTTCAAGAAACTAAGCTAGATTGTCAGCAAGGAGTATATTTTGGTTTGGGAATCATCTCTCTTTTGCAAGCTTCTCTTCAATCCTCAGTTGCATTAGAAGGGGCCTCGAGGGGTCTAATGATAATTTGGAAGCCTTCTCAAGTTCAAGTGGAAGGTGTTGCTTGTAATAGAAACTGGTTGCTAGTAAAGATCACACACTTGCAAAAAAATACATCCTTCTTTATCATCAACACTTATGGATCAACATTTCCTCAAAACAAGCGGCTCCTCTAGTTAACTCTTGATGAGGTCATATCTCATCTCTTGGATCAACAACTCATCATAGGATGAGACTTTAATGATATTAAGAATTCGTTAGGTAAAAGGGGAGGCATTATTAGGCTAGGAAGATCTTGGAAAGATTTTAAAGATTTGATAGATACGAATGGACTTTTAGATATTGACTCAAGAGAGAGTTCTTTTATATGACAAATAGGAGAAAAGGTTTTAGTAACGTTGTAGATAAAATCAATAGATTTTTTTGGTTGTCTCAACTCTTGTCCTTTCTCTTAGGATTGCTTTGTCCTAGCTTTCTCAGGGTCTGATCACTTTCCAATTATGTTAACCCTTCAAGGTGTCTTAGACATCTTGAAATCTCCCCTTAGATTTGAGAATACGTGGATGAAAGATTCAAACTTCTTAACCTTGATAGAAGACTGGTGGAAAGAAGAAACATTTGAAGGGTCCAAACTTTATTGCTTTATTTCAAAGCTAAAGTATGTTAAGTAGAAGTTGTTGCAATGGAACCCCTAGAACTTCAGAAACATCTTCTCTAAACTTAACGTATGTAGGTTCTCATCACCTCCAAGGACTTCCTCTTCATGTATTATCTGCTCCAAGTGTTATTTCATCTTGTACAAGATAAGAAACATGAGCACATACAGATGTTTAATTATTTTTTAAATTATAATTTATTTGTAATCTGATTAAATAGTCAACATTTAAAATACCATACATGAGGATTCTCATCTTCTTTACCAATATCTTGTACACCTGGAGGTCTAGGTACACAAGAGTCAAGGCCAAATCAAGTGTTAATCCCTATATGTTGTAAATATTGGATCCTAAATGATGCTGACGATGCTTGATTTTGGCTCTAATAAATGTGTAGCGTCCTAAAATTGCGACATTAGCAATTTCGACTGCATTTGGGTCTTCACGATGGGGACGCAACACTGAACCTGAATGAAGACCCCGAAATTTGTTCATGACATCAAAAACTGCACTTTTCATCACCCTGGCCTGATCCTCCTTACACCCTGCTGTCCTTGGAGGTGGGACCATGGCGCCCAATGCCCTAGTCCTTCAGGACTAGGGCGCCCAGTGCTCTTGTCCCCTAGGACCATGGCGCCCAGTGCCCTGGTCCCTGGCCCTATTTTGGGCCCGGTCTCTTATGGGGCTTTGGGTCTTTAAGTTTGCAAATTGGAAAATATTGTTTCCTGGTCGGCCCAAGGTCAAAAAAATAAGTCTATCAACCCTAATTGACAAGTATATAAACTACATTTCCCCTCTCAAAAGAGAAGGAGGAGATACATGTGAAAAATGCGGGAGCGATATTTAAACATTCAAACATTCAAGCATTCAAGCATTCCTTCAAGCAATTGAGCATTCTAAGTCTCCATTCAAGGCTAAGTGTTGCATTCAAGTCAAGGATTCAACCATTGAAGAGGAGATCACTTACAACATACAACATACAACAACATTACACCTTCGCATGTAAGAATACAAACATTCTTACAACAAGGTATCAGTACTTGTTTACATTACAAACATTTACATTTACAGCATTCTCATTTCCTGGTTAATTCCAAAACCGGGGTTTGACCTAAAGGAAAACCCCTAATCCCTAAGCCCCCAATCGTCCTCTCTTTTCTATGTGTAGGTTGTAGGTACGTGGCTGTAATTGAAGATCTGGAATCCTTGTGCAGAGACGAACAGATCCCCCTTCGTTTCATGGATTTTTCGGAGGACCGTGTGCACGCCGGGCGCCATCGTCCCGTCAACTTTCGCCTGAATTTGCAGAACATCATCATCTCGACATTTTACTGCTAATTCCAGGTCCGCAGCTTCATCCCGTATCCCTATCTCTGTTTATAAGCGAATCTTTCTTGCTTCTACATACATTCCTAGTTCAATCTTCTATCTACATTCTTTACAAAAGAGGGTATCCTTGATGTCTCAACCCTTGAAACTCATTTAGAATCCAATCCTGCATTGTGTGGGATTGGATCTTGTGGGCTTCAACCCCTCTTTTGAATGTAAAGTCCCTCCTAAGTGAAAACCGTCAATCCTAGTGACCCCCTTTCTCCTTGGAGTGGGGGAGAACACCTAGGGTTCGATTTTCCGCTTTACATTTTGGTGAACCCGACGTGAACATCCTAATTCTGATTATTCATGGTTAGATCTAAAAAATTTTCTTCCTTAATTACATTTCCATGTTTGATCTTTGGCAAATTTTAGAGGTTAATGGCATTAAAACCCTAAAATTTTCTTTTTAATAATTGAGCTTGCGAAATGTTTAATTGTTAATGCTTGTTTCAGATCTACCCTTCTACTGCAAATTTTCAAATCATATCTGTGCTTTAATTTTGAAAATTAAGTGGTTAAGTGTCAAAACCCTAATTTTTAAAACCCTCTTGATTCAGCCTTTGACTGATGATTTCACTGATTAAAACATCTCCAAATCAGCTGTAACTTTGGATTCCGCAACAAAATCATAATATCTCTCATCCCTGAAAATTTGGAAAAAAGTTGCGAGGGCCGTGTGCACCCCGGGCGCCATCATCCTCGACATTTTTTTCCAAATTTCGGGAGCTAGATCTTGCTGTATTTTTCTGCTAAAATCCAGAATTTTGGCTGATTTCATCAATTCTAACACTTTCAAAATTAAAGTCAAAGTTGGTCTAGGGATTGCTTGGATTAAGGCTTCTAATCATTCAAAAATTGTTGAAATTGAAATTCATGTCAAAATTGTCTTTCTTACTGTCCTAAATCTGAAAAGTGTGTTGGCATTCATTCGAAATTTCAGTGCTTTATTCAAATTTTTGCAATTTGTGACTTTTGAAATTAAATGTTTAATTGCAACAACCTTGATTTCCACTTTCAAAATTGAATTTTGCATGAAATTGAGTCAATTTTTAATTTTCAAAACCTGTATTGCTTTTAGTATTCCCTATAAAATCATAAAATTCAAAATTTCAGTTTCCCTCTCTTTTTCAAAATTCAAAATTTTGCATTTTTCGACAATCATGGCAGGGTTCAATTTTGAGATTGCAACTTTAATTTGGCCTATCTACAGATCGTAAAATCACTCAATTTTTTCAGGTTAGCTGTAAAATCATCATAACTTTGATCCCTGAAAATTTCAAAAAAAGTTGCGAGGACCGTGTGCACTCCGTTCGGCACGGTCCCAGACATTTCTTCCGAAATTTCGGGAGATTGTCCTGATTGCATTTAACAGCTTAAATCTAGGAGATTGGCTGATTTTACTGAAATTTGCTACCTATAAAATTCAAAATCTTCTCTCTCTCTTTAGTGCATGAGTTTTACAACAATAAGCCCTACTTACACTATTCCCGTTAGACGAAGCCTTAGAATTAAGTCTTTCCAAGGTTTAATTACTGAGGAGATGGAACCTAATTTGAATGGCCTTTTTAATGAGGACACGGGTAATTCCTCTAATCCTCCTAATGATGAAGAAGTTCTCCATGAGGTTTCTGTAGAACAACTTTCAAAATTGGATAACCAATTTGACGATTTTCGACAATGGATGTCTCAAGAATACCCTGATAGTCAATCTCTTCCTTTAATTGAGGGTCTAAAATGTATGCTTCAAAGTGATAAGAATGGAATTGATATTTTGTGTAGTATTGCACACATTGTGGATTCGAATGTGATGCCTATGAAGAGTTGTGCTGAAACTTTGGGTTATACACAACCTCCTACTCAAGTCAATCATTCTATCCCTTTGACAACTTCTATTGCTAGTATACCTACTTTTACATCAAACATAATGACTACTTCAATACAAGACATTCCACCTATGATCACCAGTCATGGGGGAAATCCTTCTTCTTCAATTAACCCTCTTCCTTCATTTAATCCGACTTCTTCATTCATTCCTTCAGTAAGTGTTCCTATTTCATCTCCGCAAATGAACCTGGCGCAAGGGGGCAATTCATTTAATCATTCCATTCCTCCTTGTAGTGTTCCTCCTTTCCAATCATCTCTTATGACTAACTATCATAGTGTCCCGCCACCTTACTCTCTACCTTCTTTCAATAACATAACACCTCCATCACAATCTAACTCTTCGACTAAAGCGACCATTAACAATCTTGCACAGACTGTCTCTTCTTTACAGCAACAAATTGCCTCTATGAATCAATCTAAGTTTAGTGTGCCCACATTTGATGTTGCGAGCCCACTTTCTCTTGACATTGTTCGAGCTATTCCCCCTAAACATGTTGAAATTCCGCATTTGGAGCTTTATAATGGTAAGGGTGATCCTCTAACACATGTTAAGACTTTTCAAACAATATGTACTGATTTTGCTTATGACCAAAGGTTGCTTGCAAAAATGTTTACTAGAACATTAAGAGACAAAGCCCTACAATGGTATTGCTCGTTGCCTTCCTACTCTATTACTTCTTTCGAACAACTTGCAAATGCTTTCATTCAGCAATTTCAAAACAATATAAGTCCTAAAGTTACTTTGATTGATTTAATGCATTGTAAACAAGGTGTTAAAGAGAAAGTGACTGATTTCATTGGTAGATATAAGCATTTGTATGCTCAAATTTCTTTTCGAGTGCCTAAAAATGATATTCAAAGAATCTTTATTTCTAATTTACAAAAAGATATTAGAGAAAAACTTCTGTTTTCTGAGTTTACTTCTTTCCAACAGTTGTGTGAAACTCTTCACAATTATCAACTGACTGTGAGTCAAATGGAACAAGCAAATCCTATGGCTTTGAGTGATAAGGGTGATAGTAGTCAACAACCATTTGGGAAGTTTAAACTGAACAGAGAGTCCATTAAGTTCAATGAAAACATCATCAACAACAATGTGAATGCAGCATCAAGTGTGCCTCCTATTTCTAAGTTTTTCAAGAAAGAAAGAAAGTTTACTCCTTTGAATGAATCATTGCATAGTATTATGAATAAGTTATTGGAACAAAATGTGCTTACTCTTCCTCCTATAAGGCAAATAGATCCTGCAAAGATTAATTCACCCTATTTTGATAACAAATCTTTTTGTCAATTTCATCATCAACTTGGGCATGATACTGAAAAATGTTTTGCTTTAAAGGGTAAAATTCAAGATTTGATTGATAATAATACTATCTCTGTTTCTGGTGTGAATGATAAAGGCAATACATCTATAGCTCCTCCTAACCAAAATCTTAAGATTTCTACTGATCCATTACCTTCTCATACCTCTAATGCGATCGATACTAATGATTCCTCTGTCTCACCTTATGATCTTGTGTCTATGACTGCGAATGTGATTAACTTTGTAGAGCAACAGAAAATCCCTAAAGAACCTTCCATCATATTTGATTCTAGTGAAACTATCAGGGCACCTGATGGTCCTTTATATATAGTTGCAAAAGTCAAGAATACACCTTGTCGTGGAGTGCTTATTGATCCTTCTTGCATGGTTAATATCATTACTGAAGAATTTCTTTTTACTTTGCAATTGAATCAAGTGATCTATGACGAAACAAATGTGGTTGTGAAACTATTTGATGCATTTTCTTCTCCTGCAATTGGTTCTATTACATTACCTATTGAGGTCCATAACAAATCCCTTGATGTGAACTTTGCTATTATTCTATCGTCCGAACAATTTTGTGTGAAGCTAGGCTATCCTTGGCTATCTTCCATGAAAGCTATTGCTTCTCCTATTCACAAGTGTTTGAAATTTCCCCATAATGGTGAAGTTGTTACTGTCAATCATAGTCTCTTTAAACCAGCTGAAAGAACTTCTAGCGTTCCTATTGATTATTTCTAGCCTAAACAATTCCAATCTCTTCCACCGCGAAGTGATCATCTTTTCAAATCTTATCAAAAGTGGAAAAAAGATATGATCCTATCTCTAAGTGAACCTAGAACACCCAAACTTGATATTCCTATCATTCTTGAGAAGGAATTTCTTCCTTTGAAAGATAAAACTAATGTCTTTCCTCAAGAAGATTCCCAACCCATCCCTATGGATGTGACTATGTCTATGCCTAATAAACTTCCTAAAAGTAGACCTATACCTCCTCGTCATGATGGACTTGGTCTCCTTCCTAAACCAAATATTCTTCCTTTATATGGTGCAGTTCCTCCTCCTTCTTTTTATAGAGAGAAGAGACCTTCTTCTTCTCCTATTATCTAGCCTAAGAGACCACAACCCAAACACCCAAGTGATAAGGATGAGAACATTCCTCCTCCTCAATCTTCTCAACTTCCTACTAAGACTAGACGAAATCGTTCTGCACGTGAACGCCGATAGAAGCGTTGTCTTAGAGCTCAGGCAGCTGCTTCTCAAACTTTGCAATCCCCCAAAACACCTTCAGCTAGCATTATTCCATTTTCTCCTCAACTAGAAATTCAGCCAAAATCTCCTAAAAATAAGATGCATGATGGTCTTGATCCTGTGCGAGTTAAAGATCCTATTTTTATAAATCTTGATGATGATATAGACGAAAATGTTATTCATGATGAAAATGTTACTTCTTTTCATTCTAATAGTGAATATGAATATGTTGATGTTGATAACCATTTATCTAACGAATTTTCTAAAGCACTTATCCTAGCTCATAGACAAGAACAACGTGGCTTGGAAAATGAACATAGCCCTTGTTTGGATCTTGTGATAGCTCCATCTGCTATGTTGGATGTTCCTCCTCTAGCGTGTTCCCTACCTTCCCGAAACATTGATCAGCAAGATCAGGGGGTAGATGACGTGCTAGACTAGTTCATTAGCATAGCAAACTCTTTCCTCCTCTCTTTTGTTACTTCTTCTATGTGTTATTCTCATTCTTCTATTTGTTGTCCTTAGTGTTGTCTACTTGAGGACGATGCAAAGCATTGAGATCTCTTTTGGTCTCTCTCATGTTGACTCAAAAGACACATGTGTTCCCTTCTTCAAGGTGACCTTCCTTGATTGGGGAATGAAGAACAATTATGCATACATACATATGATATACATGAATTATCATACAACATACTGACCCCAAGGAAAGTGAAGTCACCTCGTGCTTTGTGTTTTGTGTCTATTATCCTTGTGCTTATCTCACACTTGGGGGCTAAATCCTTGTGATAACGTGCTCCTTTCCTTCTCATTTCCTATATGTATCACTACCTTAAAGAAATCACCCCCGATGAGGCGTGTGCGATCGCTTTAACGTAGGGGGCATACATCCCCGTTCATATCTCTTCAAAATACTTGAAAATTTCTTGACAAATTTAGCTTTGCCTTGAAAATTTTTGATATCTTTCTGGCATGACTCATAGTGAGGGAACCTTACTACTGACAGTCATGGTTCTCCCTCGTGATCTTCCCTTTTACTTTGTCAATCGAAGTCGTAAGATCCTTAGTCCACTGGGGGCTTGGTATATCTTGCCTTCTTGACATGGTGAAAGTCTTTCAATGTTGTTTCCTTGTACTTTACCGGAAGTATGGGCGTACGCTTATACTCCCACTAAAGTGGGGGCTAAATGTAGCGTCCTAAAATTGTGACACTTGCAATTTTGACTGCATTTGGGTCTTCACGATGGCGACGCAACACTGAACCTGAATGGAGACCCCGAAACTTGTTCATGACATCAAAAACTGCACTTTTCAGCACCCTGGCCTGATCCTCCTTGCACCCTACTGTCCCTGGAGGTGGGACCATGGCGCCCAGCACCCTAGTCCCCCAGGATGATGGTGCCCAGTTCCCTGGTCCCTGGCCCTATTTTGGGCCCGGTCTCTTATGGGGCTTCGGGTCTTTAAGTTTGCAAATTGGAAAATATTGTTTCCTAGTCGGCCCAAAGTCAGAAAAATCAGTCTATCAACCCTAATTGACAAGTATATAAACTACATTTCCCCTCTCAAAAGAGAAGGAGGAGATATATGTGAAAAATGCGGGAGCGATATTCAAACATTCAAACATTCAAGCATTCAAGCATTCAAGCATTCCTTCAAGCAATTGAGCATTCTAAGTCTCCATTCAAGGCTAAGTGTTGCATTCAAGACAAGGATTCAACCATTGAAGAGGAGATCACTTACAACATACAACATACAACAACATTACACCTTCGCATGTAAGAATACAAACATTCTTACAACAAGGTATCAGTACTTGTTTACATTACAAACATTTACATTTACAACATTCTCATTTCTTGGTTAATTCCAAAACTGGGGTTTGACCTAAAGGCAAACCCCTAATCCCTAACCCCCCAATCGTCCTCTCTTTTCTGTGTGTAGGTTGTAGGTACGCGGCTGTAATTGAAGATCTGGAATCCTTGTGCAGAGACGAACAGATCCCCCTTCGTTTCGCGGATTTTTCGGAGGACCGTGTGCACGCCGGGCGCCATCGTCCTGTCAACTTTCGCCCGAATTTGCAGAACAACATCATCTCAACATTTTACTGCTAATTCTAGGTCCGCAGCTTCATCCCGTATCCCTATCTCTGTTTATAAGCGAATCTTTCTTGCTTCTACATACATTCCTAGTTCAATCTTCTATCTACATTCTTTACAAAAGAGGGTATCCTTGATGTCTCAACCCTTGAAACTCATTTAGAATCCAATCTTGCATTGTGTGGGATTGGATCTTGTGGGCTTCAACCCCTCTTTTGAATGTAAAGTCCCTCCTAAGTGAAAACCGTCAATCCTAGTGACCCCCTTTCTCCTTGGAGTGGGGGAGAACACCTAGGGTTCGATTTTCCGCTTTACAAAATGTCATGAGGAATTATATTTAAATTGAACATGTTGACGAGTGCTTTGACACACTCACCAACAGGTAGGTAGAACATGAATGCACATACCACCTCTCCTGAAAAATAATCAATTTTTAAAGAATGACAACTCCATGGTCTTAAGTTAGAAAACTGAACTATTGAGAGAGAAATAAAGAAAGAGAAAAAGATAAAGGGGATGCAAGAGGTTGACAAATATTCAACATTCATTCCATCTAACAATATCAACTAAATTTGGAGGAAATTGGAGTGTTCATACATTAGCATGTCAATCAACAATTAAACACATTAATGAAGCCAAATTCAGAGATTAAAATTACTAAACCACATTTGTATCGGTATTAACCACCATTGAAATGCACATATCAATGAGAAACAAACACGATTCTCTTAGTTTCATGAAGTTAAACTAGACAAAATGAGATTAAAAATTCACCGTATGAGTGAAAACAATTAAAATAAACAAGAAATCTAATTAAATTTCATATGTTCACCAGAATTTGAATGTTTGTTTTTTGTTTACATCAGGTGGCTTCCAGCTACACTAAGATGAAAATGCAAAGGAACGACTATTTGGAATGACCTTGAAAATTTTAATTTCAGAATTTCTACCCCTTACAATGAGCTTCAAGCTCCAATTTATAATAATTTTCCATAAAATTCCCTCTTGCAAACAACAAATCAAAACCGTTAACTTGTTTGTAAAACCAAGAGCTTTCCAATTGCAACATTCAGTTCAATGTGCATTCCAATTCTTACTTGGCAAGTTTCCCGCTTCATCTGGAGTTTGTCTTGACTCAAGTCTTGTTCAATATTTACCCTGCACATTAAAATAATAAAATAATTAATTTATTTCGTAAAATATGCCAGTCTATTTTATAAATCCACAATTAAAAATAAAAGTAAAAAATAATTTCATTGTGAATTTAAAACAAATAAAATACAACAGTTTAAATCTTTTAAATTAAATAATATTGTATAAAGATTTAAATTATTATAAAAGAATCTTTTCATTAAATTTTAAAATAAATTAGAATTCAATAAAACAAATAACTCCCTTATGATTTTTCCGTGGTGGACCCCATTTTTCACTTTTCCTCCACACAAACATAAAGAAGTAATTAGTTTATAAATTACTCTAAAAAGGAATGAACTCAAAATAATGATCATTTTATAATAAAAAGCTGATTTGAATCCCATTTGCTTTTAAATGTTTCTTTTAAGGCAATAGTTATCATATTTAAAATACATTCAATGCTATTGACTAATAAATTAAAAAGAAATAATACCCAAAACATTTTGAAAGCTTTAATCCTTGAAAGTTGGAGGAATTGTAAACTTTGATTACTTAAACATCCAATTCATATTCGTGACCTCCTATTAATTATTAAATTGTTCTTTTTTATTTTACTTGCTTTCCTTCCATACCCTTCAACTCACTTTCCCTTCAAAATGTTATTCATTTCTTCTCAAGCTTTTCTTTCATTCATTGTCCACCATTCGTTGATTTCGTTCATCTTTATGCGCATAGGGTGAAGGAAAAAAAAATACAAGAACAAATCGATGCGCATCCATTATTCTCGGAGTTTTTGATTGACCTAATTAGGGATTACGCAAGCACTCCTTCCTATCACCTTGAATTGGGTTAACTATTTCATTCAAAAGAAACCAAATTGTGGGTCCTTTCTCTTAGTTTATCCTTTCAGATTCATGTCATTTTGCGCACTTCTCTTTGTTCACCCTAGTCAGGTACCTGCGCTTTCTCTGCTTGCAAATTCTCTTCGTCATCACATGTTTCTTGAAGTGTATGTTTTCTTCATATCGCTGCTCCATACCTACTCAGTGCATTATCACTTCAAGCATGCACTCTTATCTAGTTTGCTTCTATCCATAATGCCCTAACCGCGTCTTCTATTGATATATCATACAATTTTCCCTCTTTCCATGCCATATTTTTATGTCTATCTCTTGCAAGCATATTCGATGGGCTACGCAGATTATTGCAAAACTCTCATTTCATTGGATCTTGTCCCTTAACATCATCAAATCATATCAATCCTGTGTGTTTTCGATCATGGCTGCAACTTATTATCTTAACTCAACCTTTCCATTAATTTGCCTTCAAGTATTTTCTTGTACAGATTTCGGTTTGTGAGGGGACCACCCTTTTTGTGTCATGTTTAATCCCATTGAGGATGTAGGCAAATCGGATTTGTTACTCCCTTCATGCGGCTAAGCCGCTGATGCCCAAAACGCAACAATTTCTCGCTTCTTCTATGTAGTCGGTTGTAATCTTTTTGAACATCCATGCTCTATTTGGAGTGAACTCAGACTTGGAATGAAACTATAAAATTGGAATCCAACCAAAGTATTGCTTCTTTTCGCTACTGCACAGTAGAATCTAGATAATGGGGACTCAGAATCGAGGGTTTCTGGGTTTAAGACCTCCGAAGCCTTGAGTTTTGGAATGAACTTTCCTTCTGTATCGCGGGGGTCCGAAGTTCCGGAGCGGCCTTTATTCTTCCCTTTTGATGTGTCTTACTTTTCACTTACAACACATTCTATCTACTTTTGATTGCCATCGATGCCTCCTCCTTCATGTTTTGAGCTTACCTGTCAATGTCACTCAACTTATACCTTGTGCACTTGATGCCCAAACATGGATCGGGATTTCTTCTTACTGCTTAGAATTGTACCACTCTCTTTTCTCAAAACTCAGCTTCACCGATATGGATGATATGCCCATTACCTAACTTCGAGGTTTTGGGATTCAGGGATCTCGGGGTTTCAATTATTTTTAATTTTCCTAACCTCGAAAGGTATACCAAACTCTCTTTCTATTTTGGCTTTTACTTCACTTTCAATTTTTTCAGGCTCTCACGGTGTGGAATTTTGGAGTACTGGCTCCTCCACACTTTGGGAGTCGGGAATCTTGACCGCTTGAGGAGATCCTGGATGGTAGCTTATGTGTTCAAGGAGAGTTCTAGATTTTATGGAAGCAATTACACTTTTTGAAAGGACCAGATGGACGTTCAATTGAAGTGTCTTGGAGATGAGTATTGGAAGATTACAAAGAGTGTCTACAATGTTCCTCAAAATTGACCGGTTACTACGGCTGAGATCAAGGACGCTAAACATAATATAAAAGCTAAGGAAGCTTTGATGAGTGCCTTGACTCATTCAGAGATGACTAGTGTGATGGGTTTTGAAGACTACACATGAGATCTAGAAGAAGCTAGAGACCTTGTATGAAGGAGATGCACAAGTTAAAGTCACTAAGCTATAGAGTTTAATAGTAAAAAATGAAGCTTTAAAGATGGGAGAAGATGAAAACATAACATCCTTTATGGCTAAGGTGAATGAGCTTGTCATGAACATCAGATGTGTCGGTGGAAGCCTTGAAGAAGATGATATTGTTGCTAAGGTGTTCAAATCATTGCCTACTTCTTACAAGCATAAAGTAGCTGCTATCATTGAAATCCGGAGTGTGACTATAGTGACTAGAGACATGTTGGTTGGAAAGCTTGCTGCATTTGAGTTGAGCAAATTTGGAGAATCACATGGAAATTCTGAGACTGCATTCAGAGCCTCTGCATCTCGGAAGAAAAAGTATGATCCAGGAGAAATTTCATGTTGGGTATCAATATATGAAAGAGAGAAGAGGGATTTGGAAGAGAAAGAAAGAGAATTGGATGAGCTTGAAGCCCTTATTGCTTGAAGATTGCCTAAAGGAGCCATTAAGTATGATGGAAAGTTACCTTTGAAATGTTTCTCTTGTAATAAGATAGGACATTTTACTTCTAGGTTCCATAAGACGATGTCTAGATATGATAAGCATGATATGTTAGTCCCAACCAGTGCTAAGATGGGAGGGGTGAATCAACACTATACCGGTTTTTACAAGATTTAACCTTAATCAAAGTTTTTATTCAAACTTAGCACTTATCAGTATAAGAAGCATTAATAAGAAACATGCACACATAAAATCAAACACACATGACTACCAAGATTTATCACGTGGAAACCCAAATGGGAGAAAACCATAGTGTGAGTAGAAACTTACAAAATCTGCACTTTTCTAGAGTACGCTCGGTGAGGAGCCATCCTTCTTAGGAGATTACAAACAGACTATTGGGTGCCACCCAATTAAGGGATTTTCTTTAAGGCCTGTTAGAACCTTTACCCTATTAGAGGTAGCCTTGTTAAAGGACTTAGAATCATCAATTAAGATGTCACCCAGTTAAAGGATTTTACAAAGGGACCTGTTAAAGTCTAGCCGATTAAGGGATTTTGTTGTTGTAGTTATTAGAAAACAACAGAGAGAATGATATGCTATAGTAGCTACTCTTAGCTTAATCAGATCCAATTGAAGCTCTTTGTTTTGACCACCGGTTACACTTGCTCTGCAATCTACTAGTGCTCTGTATTTCACTTGCTCTGCACTCTACTGGTGCTGTATATTTCAATTGGTCTACACTCTATTGGTGCTCTGCATTCTTTCTCTACTCTTCACACTATCCCATCTTTGCACACTCTATTGACCACTTAGCAGTTCTACACTCTTATCACCTTGTTGGATCGACTCTCTACAAAATTGCACTTAGTAATTTTACGATCAAACTTTTTGGTTTTCACCAAAAACCTTTATACCATGTTTTGCTGACACATATGTGTCGATTCCTTAATGAGTTTACACCTAACACTTGGTAGATTTGAAATTCAAATCTTCCTACACTTTCTTTGGTAGATTTGTGAAGGCTCATTCTCGATTAAGATTTTTTTTAAGTTAGCATTTTGTGCCATCATGGTGCATTTGTATGTTTGTTATAGAGAGATGAATGATTACAATACCTATGATAGTTGTACTTTGGGACCCATGATAGTTGACCATCTTGTCATGAGAGGCTTCTAATCATATTTTAATGGTAGTGTTGTGTAGTTCATCTTTTCAAAGAAGGTAACGTCCATGGAATTACAATTTAGTACCCTTCAATATTTAACCATTATCGTCAATTAGGCTACCACTTTATATTTTCAACTTGATAGGAACCAATTCAACTACTCTCTTTTGGTTTTAACTAAATTTATTAGAGTCATAAGTTATATCTATGAACTTGTCAATACATGTACTGCTTTGTTATGTTATTTTCTAGAATCATGGGATGATTTAGTGATCGCAACTAGTAGTACTACACTAAGTTGAAGCTTGAATAAATAGTAGGTTCTCAGAGGAAGAGTTAAAACAAAAAAAAAAAAAAAAAATTTAATATTCAATTTTATATTGGTATTTTCTTGTTCAAAGTCGCAACCCACAAAATGTGATTCCAATATTGATCTATATTTGATTCTTATTTTTATTAAATCTGCCAGTAGTGTGATTTATTGTCCTCTTAACTTTAATCAAGCTATGTAAATTTAAAGCCTTGTAACTTTTGATAGAGAGCATATTTTTTCATGCTTCATGTGGCATTGAAAAGGTGGTTCATAAATCTTCATAGATCACACAATTATTTTCTAGAATATTCCCTCGTATTTTATATTTTATTTTTTGTGATTTCACATTCTAGTGATTTACTTGGACATCTTGGCACTTGAAAATGACCGTCTTACATGAGCTGAATTTTTTTGATATATTTTATATGTATTGATTTATTGATCTTTTAATTTTTTATTTGAGGAGGTATCATAGGTTTCTCTATTCATCCTTTTGTGGTAAAATTAGAAAGGGATAGCTATGATTCTTTTGTAAAATAATATCTTGATAAGTTTTAGGTGGTGTAATCATTTTCCTTTTATGTATGGACTCATACCTAAACTAGAAACACTAGAAATTATATAATCTTGGTGTAACATCATTGACCACGTAGGAGTGATTTGATCTAGTATCAAGATCATGATTCTATGTGTATTGCATTGGATATTGATTTCCCCCACACAATTTGGAATAGACTTTAGGAGATCCATGGAGACCCTCATATCTCTCCATTCCTAGAGGATCCTATTGTAGATTGTTTCATCCCTTTGTAGATGAAGATCACATACCCTTCAATGGTGATACTTAAGAGGAAATTTATTATATCATAGGTCTTGCATGTTTTGACAATTTAGAGGCTTGTCTCATTCTTCAAGTACTCATCCTATGAAGACCTAATATCCATCTTAAGTTTTTTATTATTTTATATTATTATCACCGATTCCATAAACCCAATTGATTTAGTCTAGCATGGCATTAATCACCTTCTAAACATGACCACTTGGGATTCATATCTTTTGAATATGTTATCCTTGTTTGAGGAGTTTAGA
The DNA here is from genome assembly GCF_030272615.1 of Cryptomeria japonica. Lineage (NCBI taxonomy): Eukaryota > Viridiplantae > Streptophyta > Pinopsida > Cupressales > Cupressaceae > Cryptomeria > Cryptomeria japonica. The sequence goes on from NC_081411.1 coordinate 209,387,313, forward strand.
GTTACATATGTTAAATATTATTTTGAGGATATTGATATCCTCTTTAATTATAGCTATGCCATCATTAGAAACCCATCATATTATCTTTGGCACTCATTCTACTTCGATCCTCACAAGATTCTTAATTATCATTTTGTTCCAACATGTGAATATTTGTGAAGTTTTTAGAGACACCAGTATATTTAGATTTGAATTTTATATTTACCCAGCTTATTATAATGACATTTCCAGTCACCAATGTATTTATTTCTTCCTAAAGAAAAAACATGTTTGCAAGTAATGGATCATGTTTTTTCTACAATCTTTCATCATTAGCACATGACCTACTTCTTTATGGGGAGTTTTGTATTCTCGTTTTATCTCTCTTATTAGGGGGGTATTTACTATAAAAAAGGAGAAATTGGCTATTAGAGGAAGATAAAAGGATAAAGCAAAGAGAAAAATATAATATATATTTAGAGATTGGGCTATGTTAGGAAGTAGTGAGGATTAATAGTGATAGATAGTGAACCTATTTAGTTTCTCTCCTAGATTTTTGGGAATGAGTTTCAACCTTGAACTAGGTTTTGACCAAGATGTGTGAGACTAGATGAAAATGAAAAGAGGTTTTGACCAAGAGTTGGATGAAATGTAAATGAATCTGAAGTTTACTTGCAATATCCAAAGTCTAAGACCAAGTATGTATGTAGTAGAGTAGGTGTGGCTTCCAAAGAGATGATAGTTTCTCTTGATGAGGTAAGTTGACCTTGACTCTAAGTAAGACCAAATGAGACCCAAAGGTGATAGACCTTGATGACGGACCACTTAGCAAAATATTTTTGTATGCATTGTGTTGAGAAAGCAAGATGAGGACAAGCAAGTGACCTTTCGACTCAAGTTTTGACAAATATGAATATAATGTAAGTGTAAAAAAATGATGAAATTTGTGAGACCCATAGATAGGTTGAATGCTAGATGAACACCCAGAGAAATAACCTACGAAGATCAAGAATTCTAAAACTGATTGCTCTTCTTTGTTGAACTGTAAATTTTTCCAATTTGTGAAGTTGTTTGTTGTGACCAAATCTCAATTTTTGGCTATTTTTCATGACAAGAGGACACAATATTGATGAGGACTCTATGTTTGCAAGTTTTAAGACTCAAAATGACTCAAAATTAAGTGTGTTGTTTGATGTAAAAATATTTTTCATACACTTGAAGACACAAATACACAATGTTTTGATGTTTGATATTGAATGTTTGAATGTTTAAAAGAAGACAAGCACAATTCCTATGGTTGCCTAGGACAATATTTGTTGATCAGTTTGACCTCCTGCCCCAACAACTAGAAGGATTTTGGCTTTCTAAAACAAAAAGGTGCTAGTAAGGGTATCTGCTCGTGTGGCCATACATGTGGCACTTTAGCTCTGTAAATACAGAAGGCTCCCAGCCGATAGGGGTTACACCTTGCAACTGATCAAATAAATTTGATCAAATAGGTTTATGGGGAGACATAGTGTTGGTATGAACTAATCAACACACATTACCCATGGATTTCACCATGGATATAGTTATTTATAGTGGTTCAGAAGAGGTGGGTTTTCCTTGCAACCACTTGGGTCATTCTCTCCTCACTAGTAGTCCTAATGACCACACGAGGAGATAGGGCCTCTAGAGATTAAACAAAAAGAGCCTATTGCTCAAGACACAAAAGACAATGGTTCAATTTTAGTGCACCAATTGAAGTGTTTGGTAATCTATAAAAACAAGGTACCAAATAAAGATAAAAAACCCTTACCAAAGTTCTGCAATAAAGATTTGTTAGTAGTTTTGAAATAATACCCCTCTTGCAAGCACACAAGTTAGGTAAATTTTAGATGCAAAAGACTTTGTGAAATAGGGGCCTTCGACAAGACATTTTTTTGATAGATTCAAAGATCTAGTTTTCCATGAGTTATTTTGGATCATAAAAAGGCAAAGAACCTGTAAAATTTCAAGACATTTTCATAAATGTAAGAAAATTCAAAAAAATTTCTAATATGCTCCAAAAATTAATTTTTTATGAAAAATCTTATAAAATGCACAATTGCTCAAAAAATTCTAAAATTTTTACTGGACATTCCTAATAGCATTTCAAACCTTCATACAAACATTCCTGCAAAAATGCCAAGCAGTTTGTGACATATGATCAAAATAATGCAAAATCCTAACTTTTAAAGATCCAATTTTCTAGGAATTATTTTGTATCAAATTTAAAATAAAAAAGAATAGACCATGTGTATAATTCTGTGCGATTTCTAAAAATGTAATAAAATTAGAAAAGTTCGCCCATTTGCTCTCAAAATTAATTTTATATGAAAATACATAATCAATTCATAGAAAATTCAAATATACTCCAAAAAATCTGATTTATTTATTGAGAATTTGGAATACTATTCTTGAGCTGCAAAAAAGCCTATTATGTCCAAATTCAAATCTATTTGTAAGATCTGATCAAAATAATGAAAAACCCTAATTTTTAAAAGTCTAATTTTTTAGGAAATATTTTGCATCAAAATTAAAATCACCAAGAATAGATCATGTGTATAAATTAGAGAGCTTTCCAAAAATGTAACAAGATCCAAAAAATTCTCTCATTTTCTCTCAAAAGTAATTTTTTATGGAAATTCATAAAATATTCATGGAAAATGCAAATTTTCTCTAAAAATTCTGAATTTTGGAGTGAGAGCTCTTGATGTTGTATTCAACCTGAAAACAAAATTTGGGGAAAAAAAAAGTCATTTGTGAGATCGAATCAAATCTCTCCAAGATCTTGATTTTTTGTCCAAAACCCTAGCTGCACAAGGTTATTCTCCAAATTGTTTTACAAAACAACAATATAGGGTTAGAAAAAGCTGCAAGAAACATAGATCTAACAAAAATCCATATTCCACGGGGTGTGCCAAAATGTTAATGGTGAAAAGTGGAAACAATAATATTGAAAGACCAAATAGATTCAACCACAAAACCCTAGCCTAACAACAACAAAGATCCACCATAACATATGAAGATTACCTAAGACAATGCAAATCAAATGAAATCACAAAGATTATACCATCACATGTCCAATAGGGTTTGGATCTCCATTCTTCCTATCTCCATTGATCTTGCTTGATATATTTTCTCTCAGTTTTTATGTGTGCACAAGAGCTCAACAAAGAACGAAAATGAGGTTGCAAGTAGACTTGATCGCATATGAAAGTTTGAATGCTAGAATGCTTAATTAGGCTTGATAATGAAGGAAGCATCTCCTTATATAGAAGACACTATAAGAAATGGAGGGATTAGATTGAGAGGTATAAAAGATAAATGGTCGGCTAGGATTAGAGGGCAAGTAGAAAAAATAAGAAAATAATGAGAGGGTAGGTAGTGTAGGAATTAAGAGATGAGTGACATGTGTCATGGGTGGAAAAGGCTAATGAATTAATTAAATAAATAAATGTATTTATTTAAATGACAAATAAGACTAGAAGAGGATAAATGAATTAATTAAATAAATAAAGATTTATTTAATTAATAGAATAATTAGGGTTAAAATAATTAAATAAATAAAGATATTTATTTAATTAGATAGGACAATTTTAGGTGTCTACAGTTAGAGTATTATCAAATTTAAGAACCCTATTTTTCACACACACAAAAAAACACATTCATATTCATTATCATTTTAAAGTTCAATTTAAACATAAATTAAACATCTAACTTTTACAAAAGAATCCTATAATTAGATACAACATTTAGAAATATAAATTTAAACATTCAAACTTTTACGCATGATTAAAATAGAGAGAGACAGAGGGAGAGTTGGTAATTTGAGATACAACAAGTTAGAGAGAGAATAAATAATTTTAGAGATAGAGAGTAGGTAATGATAGAGAGAGGGTAATGTGTGAACAAGAGATAGGGGGGTAATGTGTGTGTGCATGTGAGAGAGAGAGAGAGGGGGTAATGTGTGCGGGTGAGAGAGAGGGGGGATAATGAGAGATTGAGAGATTGAGAGAGAGAGAGAGAGAGAGAGAGAGAGAGAGAGAGAGAGAGAGAGAGAGAGAGAGAGAATAATGACAGAGATGGTAATGTGTACGTGTGTGTGTGAGAGAAGGGGGGTTTATTGTTGATTTTCATCTAGGGTTTATTGTTTGTTAATTTTTTAGGTTTGTTGTTTGTTTATTTTCTAGGGTTTATTGTTCATTTTTTTCTATCTAGGGTTTAGTGTTCATTTTTCTGTTCAGGGTTTATTGTTTGTTTTTGGTATGTAATGTTTATTGTTCATTTACATTTTTGTTTTTTGTTTTATTTCCTATGGTTTTTACTATTCATGTTTTTTGCAATATTTAAAAACTAAAAACTATTTTAAACATGAAATAAAATAAAATAAAAAATGTTTTTCAAACTTTAAAACACTAAAATTAAAAAATAACAATAAATTAACATTTTTTAATGAAAAATAATAACAATAAATTAACACTTTTTTATGAAAAATAATAAAAATAAATAAAATAGAATATAAAAAATAAAACTACGTACCTTGAAGGAGATAAAAAATGGTCTGGGGGGTAAGTTGGGATGAAAAAAATGGATACCTGTGCTCCTCTGAAATGTTTACCCATTTTTGAAACAGTGAAATGGGCGCCCGTTTTTTTCAAATCGGGCCCTCGATTTGAAAAAAATGGTTTCCTGTTTAGCTTCAGGCGCCCATTTTGTAATGTAACTGGTGCCGATTTTTTTCAAATCGTGCCCCCGATTTGAAAAAAACAGTTGCTCGTTTAGCTTCGGGTGCCCATTTTTTTATGTCTCGGGCACTTGAAAAGAAACGGGTGCTCGATCCCGTTTTTAGCGAGATCTTTTCCTGACCCGCGGACTTCTCCGGGATTGGGACCCAACTTTATGCATTTACCCTGGGACGGACATGCTCAAGGCGGCCTAACCCTGCAATTTTTTATGCTACAAAAGTTTGACCTGATCATTGTTATATTCTCTATCGAATTCTTCATTTATCACTTTCGAGAATTGTGGTCTACATAAATATAAGAAAAATGGCATTGTTGATAGGGGTTTTCCTATGAGTTCTCTATCGAATACTTCATTTATTGCTTTTGAGATTTGTGGTCTACACAAAAAATTTTAAAATGGTGTTGTTGATAGGTGTTTTCCTATGTTAAACCCAAGTTTAAAATTAATTGTCAAATTAAAATTTAAATTGAACTTTTAATGGAATTGAATGAATTAAAAAGCTTACCTTTTGACAGTAAGGTTATATTTGAATTGTAATGCTTTAATTGGAACTTGATACCTTGATGAATCTTGTCTTGAAGTCTTCATGCAAAAGTTGATAATATTGTTAGAACTCAAAAATGCACCCTTGTTAAATTTCCTAAAAACTTAACACTTTTGAGGTAACATGAGAATAACCAAAGGCTATGGGTAACCTATAGTTTGGCTAAACCTTCGGATAAGACTGACTCCTAACTAGTTATCACCTAAAAAACTACTGATTGCTGAGAAAAGGGAAAAGAAGCAAATTGAAACATAAAAACTTTACAATGAATCTTAAGCATGAAAATTAACTTGGTGATACACTAACTGATAACTTATGATACTTAGAGGAATAGAACACTTGGACACCAAAGGACAGCTTGTGAACTTCACACAACTTGTTTCAATTATGCACATGCATTAATATTTCATAAGAAGGTCCAAATACATGCTTGCTCTTATAAAGGAAAAGGAAATCTCATAATCAAGAGCTTACAATATCCACTTGGCACTACCTACAACCTACACATTACACTTATCTCAGGGAAGGTATGAAAATAATGAGACAAAATTTGAGAGGAAAACAAAGATATTTCACTAAAAAATTTGATCAGTCATACAATTACACAACTTTATGAATAACAAGAAGATGACAATGCTGTCTTAAAAGATCCCCAAGGCAATTTTTGTATATCATAATATGAGTTACAAAACCAAAGTATGTCAAACTGAGAAAAGGACTATTAAAATAGTCAATAAGTCTCTCTTTTTGCATCAATATCCAGAACTAACTTTTCAAAAAAAATCTGGAAGTATACTTATGCTTCACTTGAGCAGTTACAAAAAAAATAAGATTCTTAATCCCTTGGTCGAATTCAACTAAAATCCCTAAAATCTAGCCACTAGATTTTCTCGTAAAGAGCTCATAATGTGTTAAAAAGTCATGCAAGAATATGTCAACCATAATGAGTCACAAAAATACACTTAACACACTCCAACTGCCACTAAAACTGCTCCTAAATCCTCTCAAAATGTTTTGCCACCTCTCACTAACCCTATGTCCTTGGCAAAAGGACACAGCCACCTCTATTTTCATTAAATAATGTCTCACATGTGTCACCTTTTTATTTAAAATATAACAAGAAGTTAGGTGTTTTATAAAAAACAATACTCTTACCCCTGCTCTAAAAGTGAAATAATGTCTCACATGTGTCACCTTTTTATTTAAAATATAACAAGAAGTTAGGTGTTTTATAAAAAACAATACTCTTACCCCTGCTTTAAAAGTGAATTACATGCAAAAGGTGACATGTTTTCAAAGAATAAGGCATAAGGTATACAACCTATCCCATGGCGGTATTAGTTAGAACTTACAAAGTTTTATTTTGAAAGCTAAGGCAAAAATGCCATCACTTGGCTGAGATATTTTTAGGGTATACAAACCCTAAAACATGCATTTGAGGCCTCAATTTCACTTGTCTTCTCGAACCCTCTAGATGAAGCCAAGGCTAGGGTTTGATGGCTTTCATGGAAGCTATGAAAAATCTATGGTGAGTGCATCTAGGGATTTGTGATGAATGTATCTAAGGGCTTTTGATGATCTTCTTTTCATCCATCAGCCTCATACTTCATATTTCTCCTATACTGTTGACACATTCTAAGACGCCATGATAGGAGAAATTGGGTTTTCATGCCTGTGAGGTAATCATTTCGGCATTCTTGTGCTTTTATCCATTTCATATGCTATGATATTCGCCTCCTTTCGCTTGCATCAATCTGTAACAAAAATTCATTAATGTCGCCATTTCTTGCTCTATTCTATTTGAATTGATCTGAAAAGATGGTGTCATGGCTTCCATCATTTGTTGTGTGATATCTTTGTGGTTAACTCGTGGCTATTGTATTCTACGAATGGTGATTTTGTTCATTTGACGAATAGATCTACAATGAAAATGTTAAAATTGCGGCCTCCTTACTCTGTGATTTCCATGCTTAGGAGAGATATTTGAAACAACCCCAAAATGGGTTTTCTATGGCTAAGGCTCTAGTGTTAATGGCTCCATTTGAAACCATGGGGTTTCAATTCTACTAAATGCTGTCTTTAAATGTTGCATCATTCTTACTATTATGATGCATTGATATTCTTCATTAGTTTCCATGTTTTTCTACCATTGTTTACAAGCATTTTCTTCAGGTTACAATAGTGAAATACTTGGATTTGAGTGTAACTTATTAGAACATTAGAATTAGCATGATGATCATGCAATACTTGTTTCCCTTCTTGGTGTGATGATCTTAGTGAATGAATTCGCCTATGACAACATGTTGACAAGGACATTCAGGATATGCATGTTCTTGTCAACATACAACCATAAGGAACACATTCCTTTATTTTGATCACCATAGGGGATGGGCAAGGGCTATTGCATTCTTCTCATAATCACACATGTTGCGCTCAACCCTTGTGGGAGCCCATTTTACCCCACATGCTTAAAATTAATATGGTTTACTTGAATCTACACATGAAGCAAAAATACTAGCAAAACCACTGACTCTCATGAGATACATTATGGTGATATAACCTTGCTTTTCTTTATGCAAACTTAGAGCAGATATTACTAGCACATGTGATAGGGGTTAAGCATGATCAGTCATTGCTTAGTTTCATTGGATCTAACCAATCTTTTCTACATGCAGGTTTTAGGAGCCACTTGGAAAGTGGATGGAGACCACAAATTGGTGCACATATTCAAACCCGATGAATGCTCCAAATAGTCAAAAGGCAATGACTGGACACTCTTAACCTCTCCTTTCTTTTATGTATACTCTTTCTTTGTATAGAAAAGAGTAAGGCCACTCTCATGGCTTGTGTGAGAGATCAAATTGAAATTCAGTTGATTACATTTGTTTTTCTGATGTATAAAAATATGAAATCTTTTATGATCAATACAAAAGAAAAATTTGATATTTCTTCTCCTTTCTTGTAATCTTTTAAAACTGAATGATAGTGAATCAGCTAGAAAGATGTACTTTTACTTGTCATGCATAACGCATCAACTAAAATTGAAATGTAGTGAAAATTTTGGTAACATGTGTCATGTAGAATATCTTCCTAATGTTTTGATCATGTATGCCATGATGAATGCTTGAAACTTAAACATGACTACTCCTTCATGAACTTGAACATTCTTGAATAATTGCTCACTTGAATTCTCTTCATATGGATTGAATTTTTAAATTGAGAGATCTTATCAAAATGAGGGGTAAGACTTGATTTTATACCCAACCACAACAAACATGTTTGAAATTTTAAATCAGGCAAACATAGAGAAAGTTTTGTTAGCTTCAAAATATGATCATTATGGGGTATAAAGTTGAGTCATTCGGGAGGACAATGGTGTTCAGGGAATCCCAGTCCTACGAATGAGAACTAAAACTTGAGTAAGGTCCCACAAAAGTGATGATTTAGGGTTTGTGTGAGTGGAATAAAAACAAAGTCAAAGCACATAAGAGTTATATATTCTCTTCTTTGTTTCTCTATCTATCTATTTCAATTCTACGGGTTAGTCCATATTTCTTCATTTTTGTGAACATGGTCTTTGCATACATTGATGTCAGATTTTCTTGGGAATCCTAAGTGTTTTCACTGTGCGAGTATAGGATAGAAGAAGGGCAACAAAATATTTCATATTATGAAGCAATGACAGTTTGTGAAAAAATGACAGATCATGGTACTATTTTGCAATACGGAGAAATAAACTTCTATTTACATCCCATGCAGACATATTACATTTGATTTTCTTTTGTTTGTTTGTTTACTTTATATCTTCTTCATAAATGTTTTGGTAAATAGGATAATGGCAATTATCCTTATCATTATATTATTAATTTGGTACATAAAGAAATAAAAATTCTTTTAAGGAAGAAAATTGACTTGCTCAAGACAATATACAAAACCAGAAATATAAACTAAATGAGGAAAAATTGAAACTATGAAAATGCAAAGAAATTTCTCCTAAAATGAAGTGGTTCCAAATTTAGGAATTTGGATGTTCTAGTGACAACAGAGTGACTACCCTTAAAACAAAAACCAAGAAACCAATAGTTTTGTAAGCTTTCACCAATGCTTGATTGTTATGCAGAGCTTATTTCAGGAGCATGGATTGTATCGAAATGAATGCATTATCTTAGTGCATGAAAGTATAATATGAGAAAGAACTAACTTCAATTTAGCAGTGTCCAGGGATAAATTAGATAAAATAGAGGGAGAATATAGATGACATGGAAATAAATATTTTAAAAAGAGAATGGAGATTCAAAACACATAATTCATACAAAAATAATTGTGGAAATAATTGAATCGAATGTGCAACTTTACCTATCAAATAATTATGTATTAAAAGTTCCTCTTCAAATATAAGACAAATTATTGAGAAATATACATATTATCATTAATTAAATTTTACTGTAATTCATTAAGTCATCAATTATAGCATACTCAAAACATGGAGTGGAACTAGAGGAATCAATAGGCATGGAACTGGGTAGGCCTTCCTCGGTGCTCTGATCAGAGGGGCTCCTGCTTGAGTCAAAGCTTGTCACACCCTTGGCAGGAAAATGAACAAATTCTTTGGACAAACAAATATGCGAAAGGCCTAAGCAGAAAGAGTTTTAAATGGAAAAACCATGATATACCTCGCAAAGTTGGGCTTTCTCGACATTCAAGACCTCAGCCTTATGAGAATATTATTTCATCTAATTTCTCTAAATTGGATTCTTGGGAAAGCAAAGTGGCAACTAGTCCAAATAGCATTCCTCTTCAAACAAGAAATCCCAAATTTGTTTCGACCAAAGAGATTTTTCCCTTCCAAAAGAAAGCACATTCTTGGTGCCTCCACTCTCATTTCAGTACTCTAAGAGAGTTGGCTAGTCACGGAGACCACGGGGCTTTAGGTTTAAGAAAATTCTTTCCTCCTTTGCAAGTCCCTCCTTTAGATCATAAGTTATAAAAATGGAATAGGAAAGGTATGGGGAGCAAGATTTTTTTCCTTCCCTTGGATTATTTAAACCCAACAATTTCCCGCCTTTAGGAGAATGCCTTATTTACTCAATGGTATGGCTGTCGAGGGGATAGCAATGAAATCATATCCTAGTGGACTTCCTCATTCCTAGGAATGATCTCAATTAGACCTCTATAGAATGATTTTTTCTTTTTAGTATGTGTGGACTCGACGCTGAAAGAATCCATCATTAATGGTAGCTCTCTCTTCTTTTAGGGCTTGACATTCCATTTCTTAGATTGGAAACTAGGCTTCGACCCTGCTAATCATAGATTTCAGAAATCCCAACTATGGTTTTCTTTAGTTGGTTTACCTTCTAAATTCTAGTGTCCGAAGGCCCTTCTAAAGATATAAGATTCTTTAGGATCTCTAGTGGGCATTGAAGAAGACTTCCTGAATGGGATTAAGGGCAAAGTGGCTAATATCTATGTAGAAATAGATTTAAAACGGGGCTTTAATAGAGATTTAGAGATAATCTCGGAGGTTGGTAGATGGAAGCAGAAAGTTCAGAGGCTGGGAAAGGAGACTCCTAGAAAATACATCCTTCAAAACCAAATAGTGCTTGACAGCTCTATGGCTCCTCCTAGAGGTGCACTCTGTCCCCTTTAAACAGTTTCACTTTTAAAATGATAAGAACCTTGAGATGGTGAACAAAGGATTGGCGTCTCCAACATAATCACCTGTAGTTTCTTCCTTGTGCCATATTCAAACCCCAAGGCCCTCTTGGCATTCTAATGCTTTGATTGAGAATCTTAAATCTCAGTCTCTTCTAGGTTCTATTTTACCCTGTTCTTCTCAACCTTCCCCATCCATCCTGCCGCTCATTTTGTCTCCGATTGTTAATATTCAAAGCAACAAGACTGTGAGGAGTCTGTTTGGCCAAAAGAAAACCCCTTCTCTGACTCGCGGATTTTTAATATTTTTTCCTAGAATCCTAGAAAAGTCTCCAAAATAAGGAACAAAGTAAGTTGAAAGCAACAAGGGGTTGCTCCTTCTTTAATAGAGACAAGCAAAGGAAAACTTATGTCCCTAATTAATATTTTATAGGAGGAGAGAATTATTGCTAATGACATAGTAGAAGACATGGAGGATGCAGATAATCTCTTACCTTTGAATGGAAAGGTTTCTTTAGATAGAGCTCAAGCCATTTTCCCTCTTAGCCCCGTGCCTCCCTCCACTAAAATCCCCTCAAAGGTGCATCTTGATTGCTCGACTTCCCCACTCAAAGATCCTCTATCTTCTAAACAATTCTTTAATCTTTCTTCTGAACTTTGAAACCCTCTTCTGATGTTGCCTTCTATTATGCCACCTGATTTGGAAATGCACCTGGACTAAAATAATCAAAGACTTCTCTAGGATTATATGATTGATGTTGAGGATATGCATCTTGTTTTGGAAACTCACTTGGCTGTAATGTATTTGAAGATCAAGGAGAAAAGGAAATTGGGATTAAACCCGTTGATAGATGGAAAGGTGAAACCTTATTATGGTCCTTCTCCTCCCAAGAAGGGTCACAGATCTTTGAATGAAGAAAGAACTCAAGAAGGGGTAGCAGAGAGCCAATCTAAAATCACAAACCTTTAGAAAGTAGGGAAGGGTAATACCCTTCCTGAACAACAATGAAAATCCTTCTTTGAATGTTAGGGGCCTCAATGCCCTTAACAAATAGAGGGTGATTAAGAGAAGGATTCTCTTGGTCAATGGAGATGTCACCCTCCTTCAAGAAACTAAGATATAGTGTCACCAAGCAGTATATTTTGGTTTTGGAATAAGATCTCTTTTTCAAGCTTCTCTTCAATCCTCAATTGCATTAGAAGGGGCCTTTGGGGGTCTAATGACAATTTGGAAGCCTTCTCAAGTTCAACTAGAAGGTGTTTTTTATAACAAAAACAGGTTGCTAGTAAAGATCACAAACTTGCAAACATATACATCCTTCTTTATCATCAACACTTATGGACCAACATTTCCTCAAAATGAACAGCTCCTCTGGTTAACTCTTGATGGGGTCATATTTCAACTCTAGGATCAACATCTCATCATAGGAGGAGACTTTAATGCTATCAATAATTCATCAGATAAGAGGGGAGGCCTTATCATGCTAGGTAGATCTTGGCAAGATTTTAAAGATTGGATAGATAGGAATGGACTTTTAGATATTGACTCAGGAGACAATTCTTTCACATGGACAGATAGGAGAAAAAGTTTTAGCAACATTTTAGAGAAAATTGATAGATTTTTCTAGTTGGGGGAGCTTAGCTCCTTTCCTTTCTCTTAGGAGTGCTCGGTCTTAGCTTTCTCAAGGTCTAATCACTTTCCCATTATGTTAACCCTTCAAACGGTCTTAGACATCGTAAAATCTCCTTTTAGATTTGAGAATATATGGATGAAAGATTCAAACTTCCTAACCTTGATAGAAGACTGGTGGAAATAAGAAACATTTGAAGGATCCAAACTTTATTGCTTTATTTCAAAGCTAAAGTATGTTAAGCAGAAGTTGTTGCAATGGAACTTCCAGCACTTCAAAAACATCTTCTCTTCCAAAAAATCTTTAGAAGAGAGGATGGCTGATTTAAATACAAAAATAATCTCTAAAGGCATGGATCAAGATTCCTTTGATCAAGAAAAGAGGTTGTTCATGGAATACAAGGATATTCTATCTAAAGAATAAATTTTCTGAAAGAAGAAGTCTCAAGAAAATTAGCTTCGGATGGGAGATAAGAATACGAAGTTTTTCCATAATGTGACAAAGATTTGCAGAAGCATGAATAGGATCTCAAAGTTGGATTTGAATCAGTATTAATCTATAGTGAGCCCTGAAGGGATTAAGAGAGAAATAGCCTCATATTACTCAGGTTTACTAAACAATGAAGGTGATTCCCATCTTATAGAGCAGAGAAACTTCTTGGCCTTGATTCCAAAGATCATTTAAAAGAGATAATTTAGAAAACTAATTTTACTTATGAGGATGTTCCCAAGGGGCATGGCCTTCTTGAAAAGCATTTTAAACGCCATCTAATAGAACTGAATATAATTCAGAAAGGCCATTTATACTGGATATATTTCTCAGGATTTTTGTACACTTTGGACTTGGGTGTGATAGAGTATATCTCAATATCTTATTTAAGAAGAAAGAGTTAATTATGGATTTTTTGGAGGAACTTCCAGAGCAGATATTTCGAGACATCTTGCTAAGAATGCCATACAAATCTCATTTAAATATTAAGCAGCTATTGAATCCTGCCAAATAAATGATGGAATGTTTAGATTTTTAGAGGGATAGAATTAAACTTGGGCTAGCTAAGAAATATATATGCTTGCTCCAGCGTGTTGGGATATATGTATACGACCCTGTTGAATAGTCATGTCAATTGCTCCCTCAAATTCCCACTGGATTTGAAATTGTGGGTTTTTCACAGATTATGTGTGTAAATCATAAGCTTGTTTTGCTGGGCTTGAAATATTATGACACTTTTACTACAAAGATTCTGATATATGATTTCGTATCGAATACATGGAAGCAGGGTTCTGATATTCACACTGCAAGATCCATGTTTGCATGTCGTACCTCATCTGAAGGATCAATTTACATTGCAGGGGGACTTGAGAAACATACTCCCTCTCATGAACTCAGTGAAGCAACAGTTTATAATGTTGACGAAGACAAGTGGGAGCTTCTTCCTGACTCGCACCAAAAAATGGGCATTTGTAATGGTGTTTTCATTGAAGGGATGCTGTATGTGATTAGTATAATGGGTAATAGAATTCAAAGATTTGATCCCAACACACGAGAATGGACAGCAATGGTAAATATAGGTTTTCATAATTCGTGGTACGACGATGTTCTGTATGCGTTTGGACGATTATTTGCATTTGGACGAGTAAGTGCATGTAGAAGAAATGGAATAGAGCAATATGATTGGGAAAAAAATGTATTGAGGGAATTTCAACCTCTCCCTCAACACTTTCTCCATGTTCGTGCCACAGTGTGGTGTGATCGAATTTTCTTGTGCGGATATAATGATATTCGTCGGCGTCCTGATTTTTATATGTTTAACCCTGAAGCAGCTCTCTCTGAGAGGTTGATTCATCTCGATGAACCGAATATTTCTATGGAGAGAGAAATGCCTGTCAGATTGATTTCTCTCGACGAACCGAAAAAATCTATGGAAATGCGTTTCGTATCTATTGCTACGATAGACATTTAATATATTTGTGTGGATTTATTTAAATGTGATTGTTTAAAAAAGATTAGACAATAGATCTTTGGTCTGAACGATTATTAACGAGTTTATCAGAAATCAAACCTGACATCAAAAGGAATAAGGTCAAGCCAATAACTTAAAATGGAAACGAAGGAGGCCACCACCCGGCCGCCATGAGAGAGACTTTCTTCGGTTGTATTTCCATCTCTCCTCTATTCATGGCAACCATTTTGCTTCACCAGAAAGTAGTAGTTAGGTTTTGAGAGGATACAAAAATAAAAGATACTGGATTTATGGATTCCAATAGTTTTGAATTTTGGTTTTTTAATTTATTTATTTAAATAATATATTTATTTTATAATATATATACAGTTGTATTGGTATAAAAATTAGTAAAATAATATAAATTATGTAAACTTTGATCTATTAGAAAATTGAGACATTAACATTAATTTGAAAAATGAACAATGAAAAATGTTTAATTTATTTTGAACACATTATAAATTGAGAGAATCTAAATTTTTGTTGTAGATGAAAATATTATTTGAAAGCAAAAGGATTGTAGCTTAATGATAGAATCAATAAAATTTTAATATTGAAATATTATGTTTAAAACTATTGATTGATGAATCTTAGTTCAATACATGTTTCTTAGTTATAATAATTATAATCTTCCCTAGGGTGATGTAATATTATCCCACACTTTATCATAAATACTTGAGCAAACTAAAAACTGAAGTTCAATATAAAAATTAACTATAATTAAAAATGTTATAATTCAAATTAAAAGAAACACAATGTATGGTGTGTTTATTTTTGAAAATCACATATCTAATGAGAGTTTTTAAATTAACCATAGATGCACCGGTCCTAGTCTATTTGCAAGGAGAAGAAATTGTCTAAGAGGATGTTTGAAAATTTATTTTAAATTTATGTGTGGTTAAATTTATGTGTGGTGTGAATGTTACTATTGGTGTCAATGGAAATACCTTGGAGAATATCTATTGGTTGGTGAGTAACAACACCTATTTTGAAATCATGACATTTAAAGGTGTGTTTTCTTTATCTATGCTTCAATGTGCATGCATGTGTATGAAATTTATTTTACAATAGTTTACAACCATATAGTATAATAATACTTTATTTAAGGTAAATTCATTTCATGAAAATAACTTTTAGTTGTATTTGTACTAGTATTATTACAATTTGTTGTCATTGTTTTTGTTAATTCATTATTATTCAATTTATTATTGGTGAATTAGAACTGTGAAATTTTTTTTTTGATATGCTTTTTAATTTTTATAAAGTTTAGATGCATGATTTTTAAGTTTCTAAATTATAAAAAATATTTTTCACCAATCTAATTGGCCTGGAAAATTTACATCTTATTATCAGATTTCTAAGATCTACTATTTAGCTTATTAATTATTTTTAATCAAAATTATTTTACTAAACTAATATTTAATAATTTTTAAAAAAATTAAAACTTTATATAAATAAATAAGCATATATAATATCTAAAAACATAAATGAATAATATAGTACTAATATTTATAATAATTAAGTAATAAATAACAACATAATAGTATATAAAAAATTATGCATTAATATTATATTATAATTATAATAATTAAAATATAATATTATTAAAATCCTAATGTTTATCTAAACGATAACAAGAAAAAAAAGAATTTGGAGGGGGGCTTTGCAACCAAGGTTGAATACGAACAATCCTTGGTGCAGGTCGGCTTTCTGTCTGGGGGCTCCCAAGCCTATCGGGAGGCCCTCGCATTTACTTGTAATCGTGCCTCCATTATGGAAAGTTACCTTTGAAATGTTTCTCTTGTAATAAGATAGGACATTTTGCTTCTAGGTTCCGTAAGAGGATGTCTAGATATGATAAGCATGATATGTTAGTCCCAACCAGTGCTGAGATGGGAAGGGTGAATCAACACTATACCGGTTTTTACCAGATTTAACCTTAATCAAAGTTTCTATTCAAACTTAGCACTTATCAGTATAAGAAGCATTAATAAGAAACATGCACACATAAAATCAAACACACATGACTACCAAGATTTATCACATGGAAACCCAAATGGGAGAAAACCACAGCGTGAGTAGAAACTTACAAAATCTACACTTTTCTAGAGTACGCTCGGTGATGAGCCATCCTTGTTAGGAGATTAGAAAGAGACTGTTGGGTGCCACCCGATTAAGGGATTTTCTTTCAGGCCTGTTAGAACCTTTACCCTATTAGAGGTAGCCTTATTAAAGGACTTAGAATCATCAATTTAGATGTCACCCAGTTAAAGGATTTTACAAAGGGACCTGTTATAGTCTACCCGATTAAGGGATTTTGTTGTTGTAGTTATTAGAAAACAATAGAGAGAATGATATGCTATAGTAGCTACTCTTATCTTAATCAGATCCAATTACAGCTCTCTTTTTTTACCACTGTTTACACTTGCTCTACACTCTACTAGTGCTCTGTATTTCACTTGCTTTGCACTCTATTGGTGTTGTATATTTCACTTGGTCTGCACTCTATTGGTTCTCTACATTCTTTCTCTACTCTTCACACTATCCCATCTTTGCACACTCTCTTTACTACTTAGAAGGTCTACACTCTTATCACCTTGCTGGATCGCCTCTCTTCCAAATTGCACTTAGTAATTTTATGATCAAAATTTTTGGTTTTCACCAAAAACCTTTATACCATGTTTTGCTGACACATATGTGTCAATTCCTAAATGAGTTTACACCTAACACTTGGTAGATTTGAAATTCAAATCTTCCTGCACTTTCTTTGTACACTCTCCATCAATCTCGCCAACAACTCATCCTTATTTGCCACCGCAACTCACAATTCTACCATCTTTTGGGTCATATTCTGCCTTTTTAATGCAAACCAGAAAATCCACACAAATTTCACCTTAACTAGTTGTTAATTGTTGTAGACTTCACTAGTGGTTTTTTTTTTATGATATCTCACCATGACCAGCTCACTTTTGTTCATCGCATCTAGCTTATTGGTCACTTCTCCAAGATTCTTGGTGATTAGCATTCTTCAACTTGTATCACCAGTTCACCGATGTAACTCTTCATCTTTTCTCACCTATCGCTGATCATCAACCAGACTAACCACTTGTTTGTCTAGAGTGTTCTGGTTGTGCATAAGACTACTAAACTGCAATTTGAGTCACCTCTTCTGACTGCATCATCATTTCAATTGTATGTTTAAGAAACTAATCTCAACACCTATATGATGCTTAACTGACTAACCAGCTACTCTGTTTATCCTTCAACCGATTAGTTTTCGACCAACACACTACTTAAGTGTGTCAATGAGGCATATTAAGGAAACACTTAGTCCTCCATACTGTTTGTATCCATGAGTAAACCATTGAGGTTTACCACACCTCCTTGCCTATGAGCTTGGCCTTATTCATTGATAAGTGTTGGTCATCAATGACAATATTAACTAATGAACCAGTTGTGTCAATATCATCAGTTATGCCAGCATGATAAATTTGAAAGGCATGATAGATCTGATAAGTATGATAGATATGAGAAGCATGATAAGAATGATAAGCCCTATAAGCCCTACCAGAAGTTCAGAAATTAAAAGAGATGCGATTATGTTGTTGATGAAGGTGTGAAAGATGAAGAATCAAAGAATGGGAATTTAGAAGATGAGTTTCTATTTATTTCTATCAAGGAAGATGATTCGGTAGAAGTGAATCCTACAAGTTGTATTGTTGAGGAGAAATCTTTGTCTGCTGAGATTAAAGAGAAATATGAATGGGTTATTGACAGCAATTGTTCACATCATATGATAGGTGATAAAATAATTTGTGACTATGGAAAGCTATGATGGTGGCATAGTGAGATTTGGAGATGATAAAGCTTGTGTGATTTGTGGTAAAGGTTTTATATCTTTAAATGGAAAGCATAATACTAATGATATATTGTATGCTGAAGGATTGAAGCATAACCTTTTGAGTGTTGGACAGATGGTTGACAAGGGATATAATTTGTAATTTAAGAATGGTAAATGCGAGATCTTGAATGCCTCAGATGTAGAGATTGCATCAGGTACTAAGACTCAAGTTAATATATTTCAAATTGAATGCTGGTGAGAAAAGTTATTTGATTGCTTAGAGTGATGAAAGTTATTTATGGCATAGGAGAATATGTCATGTTAATTTTGATTACATGATAAGGATAAGTTCTACTCAAGTTGTAGATATTTTCCTAAGATTGTGAAGCCTACTAATCTGGTATGTAAGGAATGTCAACCAGGAAAGAAAATAAGAACTTCATTTAAGAGTAAGTTGTATTCATCTAATGGATTGTTAGTTCTAGTGCATACTAACTTATGTGGTCCTACAAGAGTGAGAAGCATGCAGGGTGATAGATATTTCATGTTGCTGATTGATAGTTACTCTAGGATGATGTGGGTTACCTTTCTAAGAGAGAAATAAGAAGTGTTGGATAAATTCAAGATATTCAAAGTTAGAGTGGAGACTGAAATAGGGTTGAAGCTGAAATACTTAAGATCTGACAGAGGAGGAGAATTTACATCAAGTGAGTTTGATACATTTTGTGAGAGGAATGGAATTAGAGGACAGTTATCTGCTCCTAGAACCCCTCAGCAAAATGGAGTTGTTGAAAGGAAGAGAATAACTATCATGGATGCTACCAAGACTATGCTAATTGAGAGAAATGTTGCACAAACCTTCTGTAGAGAATTTATTAGCACTATTGTTTACACATTCAACTAGGTGCATATTAAAGGTGATTCTGGTAAGACTCCTTATGAACTATGGTTTGGTCATGTTCCTACAGTTAGATATTTCAGAGGTTTTGGAAGTAAATGTTATATCAATAGAGATGAGGATATAGGAAAGTTTGATGCAAGATATGATGAAAGGATCTTCTTGGGATATTCTACTAAGAGAAAGACCTATCGGTGTTACAATAAAACATTGAGAAAGATAGTGAAGAGTGAAAATGTGAAGGTGGATGAATGTCTTGAAAAATAGATCAGAGCATGCGGTTATGATTTTGATGATGAAAATGTTGTTCCTAAGATTGTATAGACTAAGATCCTTAAGAAAAATGATCCAGTGGAGACAGTTAATCTGGTTATTGTTGTTGTCGATGAAGAAGTGCAAGAGCTTGAGAATCAGAACAATCGAAAAACTCTAAGGTATGCAAGATTGAATCATTTAGAAAATTAGATTATTGGTGATAAGAATAAGGGTGTGATGACTAGGAGAAAGATTGTTGCTCAAGAGATATGTTTGATTTCAAATATTGAGCCTAAAGATGTTGTTGAAGCATGTAAAGATGAGAATTGGATGAAAGCAATGGAAGAAGACATGAATCAGATTGATAAGAATAACACTTGGGAGCTTATTCTAATACCTAAAGACAAGAATGTAATTGGCACTAAATGGGTGTTCTGAAATAAACTGAATGAAGTTGGTGAAGTTGTTAGAAACAAGGCAAGATTGGTATGCAAGGGATGTTGTCGGATGGAAGGAATTGATTATGAGGAGAATTTTTCTCCTATGGCTAGAATTGAAGCTATTAGATTGTTGCTTGCGTATATTTCTTACAAGAATTCAAGGTGTATTAGATGGATGTCAAGTCAACCTTTTGGAGTGTTGATCTTGAAGAGGAAGTCTACATTGAGTAACCAGATGGATTTTTATTATTAGATGAAGGAGATATGGTATGCAAATTGAAGAAAGATCTGTATGGACTTAAGCAAGGCACTAGAGCATGGCGTGCTAGACTAGACAAATACTTGATGAAGTTAGGATTTTGTAAAGGTACTGTTGATAGTAATTTATACTCTAAGGTTGAAAAAGATAACATTTTGATTGTTGACAATATCATTTTTGGAGGATTTGATGATTTGAGAATGAAGTTTGTTGACTATATGCAAAAGGAATTTGAGATTTATGTGATAGGTGAGATAAAATTCTTCTTAGGATTGCAAATTAATCAGACTAGTAAAGCTATTTTTATTTCTCAATCTAAGTAGGTGAAGGAATTGTTGAAGAGGTTTGGGTTAGATAATTCTAAACTTGTTGGAACTCCTATGGTGATTGGATGTAAATTATCTAAGAACGATGAATCTTAGAATGTTAATCAGACTTTGTATAAATCTATGGTTGGTGGATTATTTTACTTAACTCAAACTACACCAGATATTATTCATGTTGTTTGTCTTTGTGCTAGATTTCAAGAAGATACTAAAGAGACTCATGTTACTGTTGTGAAGAGGATTTTTAGATATTTGATAGGGACTATTGACTGTGGTTTCGGGTATCTGAAGAGTGATGATTTCCTACTATGTGCCTATACTGATGCTGATTGGGCAAGTGATGTTGATGACCAGAAGAACACTACTAGTGGAGAATTCTTTTTGGGAAATAAATTGAGTTCATGGTGTAGTAAGAAACAAGATGTTATATTAGTATCTACTACTAAAGCCGAATACATTGCTACTGCTAGGAACTGTACTTAGGTAGTTTGGATGAAGTAAATGTTGAAGGATATCAAATTAATTTATGATGAGCCTACTATTATTTATTGTGATAATTCAAGTGCTATCAATATTTAAAATAATCTGGTGTTGCATTCTAAACCAAAGTATGTGTCCATAAAGTATAACTTCTTGAGGGAGAAAGTCAGTGATGAGGAAGTCAGATTGGAATATGTATCTATAAGGGATCAAATTGTAGATATTTAAGCTAAGCCTTTGCCTATAGATACATTTGTCTATTTGAGAGACAACCTAGAGGTCTTCACCCCTCCTAATGAGAACTAGATGCATGGAGTTGTATCAATCCGATGGATTTGAGAGCCTTATCTTTTTATCCAGGTTAATGAGTTGTTGCTATTACTCAGCCAGAATAGTTAGTGCATGATTTGGATATTTATTTGTGAGTCTATCTTAAGAGGGAGTGATTATCCTTCTTAGAGGATGATTTTTGGGGACAAAAGCATGATCTGCATTATGTCTTTGGAATTGTTGTCAAAGGAGGAGAGAAGCATGTAATTTTTTTTTAATCTATGGAGCTTTGTATGCATGATCTTAGGGGGAGTTTTTTACAGATTCTTGGGGTTGATTCATTCCTTTGCATTGATTGTTTTTCATATTCATATGTTGCCATCAATTCCAAAGGGGGAGATTATTGGATATTGCTGCTGCTAGGATATATTCTTGTCATTGATGTCAACATATTCATGTGTTCTAGTGTTACAGAGAGTTGTTTGGTGATATGGTGATTTCATTGAGTTGATATGGTTGGTTTATCTATTTGGGATGCTGGAATATTTCATTTATGATTGGTTTCAGTAATCTAGAAGTTTACTTGATCACACCATTTGATCCAGTTTGAAGTTTAGTGTTTCTTTTCAGTGGTTGGTAGATTCTAGTATTTGATCCATTGTGCTCTGGTATGAACATATCCTTGGTTGCAGATTTGGGAGAATGTTTTGGATGTTCACGTGTATCTTCATTTTGGATGGTTTGTGATTTTGTTCTCTATAGGTTATCTTTCTAGTCCGAATTACTATTGTTAAGTGTTGTTGAGAATTAGCGTGTTGATCGATGAATATTTGAATAAGTGGTGCTGGTGAAACTATTACGGATGGTTCTAATGTTCTTGTTAGTCTTCCCTGGTTGTATCTTATTCATTTGATGATCTATATTGATCCTTGTGTGCGGTATTGGTGATTTTGTTGACCTAGTGATATTCTTCATGTTATGCAGTATTTCTAGTGGTGTATCATGTTGTAGTTAATCTTAACGATATTTCCAGTGGTGATGTGTGTTTAGAGATTTGGTTTATGTCCATGCTACATCAAATGTTATATTGGTTCGATGGCTTATTTATGTATCATGTGATATAATTTTGTAATTAAGGGTTGAGGGTTTGGTTGACCTTGCAGTCAAGGTTGATGAAATATAAAAATAGGTGTTAGATATATGTAATTTGGAAGTGGTTGTAGTGTCTTCATTATTAGAGAGTGGTGTATGTTCGCATAAGAAAATTTTTCTTTTGGTGTGATGTATTGAGAAGAGACTTTTGTAGAGCAGACAAATAAGCTTAACCAGAACTATCATCAATCATTAGCAGATACTATTTTTGCAGTTCATGTAATCTAGATTGTAGTCCAATTACTATTGTAAGGCAGTGAACCTTCCTTGAGGGTTGGAGCCTTTTGGGTCATTATATCTTGAGTAGTGAGCTCTAGGCAGTGTGCCTGAATGCATGTACATTCCCCATTGTAATATTTATATATAATATTATAGAGTATCATCTCATTATGGGTAGATTTTGTTACCCCTTTATTTTAATTTTGAAATCGCTACCCTTTGGTCGTGAAGTCAGTCATTTCCTGAAGTAATGTCATGTGTGACGCTCCTTTTCTAAGTCATCCGTGGAGTTAGGAAGTTCTAAACATTCCCAATCACCCAACACCTCCTATCTTGTATTTGGTTGCTTTGTCACGAGTTGTAAAACGCTCACAAGTCCCAACCTTAGGTTTTTCAGTTGGTATTTTTCCCAACCGACCAACATGTCAAATATTTCCTAGGTTTTGGGGCGTCATATTTGTGTCAGTTTTTATATGAACTAACGCTATTTACCTTGTCAATAGGCACAAACCGAATTAAGACACTATTTAAAGAGACGAAGTAAATTCAACATTTAAGGAATGTCATATCAATTAGGTACATGAATGAGGTGGTAAATGTTTTTTGAACTAGCCTCCATTTTTCTGAGTTCTCTAAGTGTATCATCTAGCTTGCGCTCATGTAAGGTATAATATAGAATCAGTTGGTAGGCATGTAAGACATAGTGACAAAGCTATTGAATTTTGAAACCTTTTTGCAAGAGCTAGAGACATGAACGAGAACTGTGCTGCGTGACAAAAATTGTGGAGTGTGCTTTGGCCTCCGTAACTAGTTTTCTATTTGTTGTCCCTTACACAGATCTACTTGTTGCTTGATCGAAGAGATCTCATCCTAAGGCTCAATAAATTTGGGTAGAAGGTGGCAAAGTGATCGTGCGAATTAAACATGAAATCATTTCTCACACTTTGTGTCTCTATGAAAAAGAAGCGATTCAGACCATGTATGTGCTAGCTGGTGAAGAGTAATTTTGCATGCATGGTGACTTATGCATGAATTTTATAACAAGGAACTGGCTTAAGTCAGGAAAATGAGGAAGTCTCAGCTACCCATTAATTTAGAAGAATGCATTAGAAAGTTGAAGTTGCAGAAATCATAGTCCTATTGCACCACATCATGGGTAGTAATTCTATTTAGTTTATTGAATTATGGATGGGTCATTTCATCTTCACTATTTGTGCTCTTGATAGTTTCATCTATTGGACCTCTGTCATCAGTTTTCATCGAAATAAGAAATTGTAAAATTTTTGTCAGTCCCTTGCTTTCCATATATGCTCATGTCTTTTTTACATCCTTTCTAGTCAAGAGTCTACTTGGATAGGTCTAGAGATTCATCACCCTTCCCCTATTTCTGTACCTGTTTATCAAAATTTTCCTCAGCTGACCCTGTGGAAGAGCACACATGCTTTTTCCCATGTCAATGATGCATTCTCAATGAGTTTCATCAGAAAATTGGAAAAAACCTTGGCTTATGGTTTTCTCATGTTTTTGTTGACTTTGTGATGAAATTTTGAATCTTTTACACCCAATTCTATCGATTCTCATATCTTAGAATTGGGGGTTTTGAACAAGAGCCAGCTATGAATAGATACCCTAAATATAGGCAAAGGATCAAATATCAGGAGGCGGCACATGTCAAATAGGAGGGGGAGATTGTTGAAGATGAATAACCAAAAGATGAATAGGCGGGAGCAGTTTCTTCTTTTATCTTTTAATTACTTATCTTGACCATTGGCTGGTCGGGAAGACCTAAAGATTTTTAAAATACAGTTATCTTTCATATTTTAAATATATCGACTGTGTTTCTAATTAGGAATCTTTTGGGAATTCTTTTTTTTCCTTATTAGAACATAAAGACTTCTATGCATATGGTTATCTGTTGTTTTTAATATTGAAGAACTATTGGTGGCTTTCATATATTCATAAACTTTGAATTATGGTGTGTGGATTCCTTTTTGTTCTTTGAAATGGATCTTAGTTGGTGAATTTATACTGAAATTGTGGATGATTTAAAATTTTAATTACTATAGAATATTAGTTTTGCATGGTGTTTCATAGTGGCTTTATTTTAAAATATGAAAAACTCTAAAAATAGTAGTTAGTATTGTGAATACCTTTACAAAGATTTCTAGTTAAAATCCCTTTCTTTATTTTCTTTCTAGTTAAAATCTTATGAGTTGTTTGTTTATTCATTGAAAATCATTAGAAGGTAGCTGCCACCTTGTAAAATAAGAAGAGAATTAGCCAGTTCATATTTTGTTAGGCTGGTTCAACTGTGGTTACATTTGTCATCTCAGTGGGTATGAGAATATAGAGTTAGGTGACAAATTTGTTAGCCAATAGATTTTTGGCATCTCTGCTGGGAAAAATATATAAGGATGAGTATTATAAAGTATTTGTAGGATGGTAGTCTATTATGGGTTTGCCAAGCCAAGTTTCCCCTATGTTACAACCCAATTTAGATTGCTTAGTTAATAATCAAGAAGATTTAGTGGTAACTCTTCAACGCCTTGCCTGGAAAAGAGGATGATTTTACTTTAGTTTCATGGAGTTAATGCAGTCTTGGAGAAGGAAGAGGAGTTTGGAGAAAATGTTGTGGATCTAGATGTTGCCCAAGAGGGAGTATTTTTTCAGGCTAAAGATAATATCCCTTTACCATTCCTTAGAATTAATTAAATCTCCCCCTTATGTTGAAGTTGGTGACTCTTAGCCTTTCTTATTAAATTTTGGCTTCCAAAAGATACACTAGGGCTGATAAGCAAAAAGGGATTGTTGATCAAGATTTTGAATTTTTAGACTCTATCAACTTTCTAACATTCCCACCTATTCAGAGAACTAAAATTATCAGTAGACCTCCTTCTCCCCCTAGGTCTAATAGGCCTACATTTCCCTATTCGCATTAGCTCAATCAATTCCTTATATTGCAGGGGATTATATTATCTCTTCAAGATTGTTTCCCAATCCTTGTTGTCCAAATCATGGCTCAACCTGCACCACGTGTACCATGGTGTCCTATCATATTTGTAGCTGGGGTCTAACTCCATGAATTACCCAAAGGCTTTGGGAAAATTATCCCTAAGTTTAATGGGGATGGGAAGGTTTCTCCTTGTAGCGTCCTAAAATTGTGACACTTGCAATTTCGACCGCATTTGGGTCTTCACGATGGCGACGCAACACTGAACCTGAATGGAGACCCCGCAACTTATCCACGACATCAAAAACTGCATTTTCCAGCACCCTGGCTTGATCCTCCTTGCACCCTGTTGTCCCGGGAGGTGGGACCAGAGCGCCCAGCGCCCTGGTCCTTGGCCCTATTTTGGGCCCGGTCTCTTTTGGGATCTCGGGTCTTTAAGTTTGCAAATTGGAAAATAACCTTTTCTGGTCGGCCTAAGGTCGGAAAAATCAGTCTATCAACCCTAAATGGCAAGCATATAAACTACATTTCCTCTCTCATTTGGTAAGATGATGGAAAAAAGGCGGAAGCGATATTCAAACATTCAAGCATTCAAGCATTCAAGCATTCCTTCAAGCAATTGATCATTCTAAGTCTCCACTCAAGGCTAAGTGTTGCATTCAAGACAAGGATTCAACCATTGAAGAGGAGATCACATATCACATATCACATACAACATACAACATACAACAACATCTACACCTTCGCATGTAAGAATACAAACATTCTTACAACAAGGTACTAGTACTTGTTTTACATTACAATCATTTACATTTACAACATTCTCATTTCTTGGTTAATTCCAAAACCGGGGTTTGACCTAAGGGCAAACCCCTAATCCCTAACCCCCCAATCGTCCTCTCTTTTCTGTGTGTAGGTTGCAGGTACACGGCTGTAATTGAAGATCTGGAATCCTTGTGCAGAACCCCCCTTCGTTTCGCGGATTTTTCGGAGGACCGTGTGCACGCTGGGCGCCATCGTCCGATCAACTTTCGCTCAAATTTGCAGGACAGCGCCGTCTTGACATTTTACTGCTAATTCCAGGTCCGCAGCTTCATCCTATATTCCTATCTCAGTTTATAAGTGAATCTTTCTCACTTTTCATGCATTCCTAGCTTAATCATTCTGTCCACATTCTTTACAAAAGAGGGTAGCCTTGTTGTCTTAACCCTTGAAACTCATTGAGAATCCAATCTCGCATTGTGTGGGATTGGATCTTGTGGGTTTCAACCCCTCTTTTGAATGTAAAGTCTCTCCTAAGTGAAAAAACGACAATCCTAAGTGACCCCCCCTTTCCCCTTTGGAGTGGTGGAGGGAACACTTAGGGTTCGCTCGCAATTTTCCGCTTTACATTTTGGTGAACCCGACGTGAACATCCTTTTTGATTATTCATGGTTAGATTTGAAAATTGGATTCCTTGATTACATTTCCATATTTGATCCTTTGCAAATTTTAGAGGTTAATTGCATGAAAACCCTAAGTTTTCTTTTTAGTAATTGAGCTTGTGAAATGTTTAATTGTTAATGCTTGTTTCAGATCTGCCCTTCTATTACAAATTATCAATTCATATTTGTGCTTTAATTTTGAAAATTAAGTGGTTAAGTGTCAAAAACCCTAATTTTTAAAGCCCTCTTGATTCAACCTTTGACTGATAATTTCACTGATCAAAACATCTTCAAATCAGTTGTAACTTTGGATTCCGTAACAAAATCACAATATCTTTCATCCCTGAAAATTTGGAAAAAAGTTGTGAGGACCATGTGCACCCCGAGCGCCAACATCCCCGACATTTTTTTTGAAATTTCGGGAGTTAGATCTTACTGTATTTTTCTGCTAAAATCCAGAATTTTGTCTGATTTTATCAATTCTAACACTTTCAAAATTACAGTCAATGTTGGTATAGTGATTGCTTGGATTAAGGCTTCTAATCATTCAAAAATTGTTGAAACTGAAATTCATATCAAAATTGTGTTTCTTACTGTCCTAAATCTGAAAAGTGTGTTGGCATTCATTCGAAATTTCAGTGCTTTATTCAAATTTTTGCAATTTGTGACTTTTGAAATTAAGTGCTTAATTACACCAACTTTGATTTCCGCTTTCAAAATTGAATTTTGCGTGAAATTGAGTCAGTTTTTAAAATTCAAAGCTTGCATTGCTCTTAGTATTCCCTCTAAAATCATAAAATTCAAAATTTAAGTTTCCCTCTCTTTTTCAAAATTCAAATTTTGCATTTTTCGACAATCTTGGTAGGGTTCAATTTTGAGATTGCAACTTTAATTTGGCCTATCTACAGATCGTAAAATCACTCAATTTTTTCAGGTTAGCTGTAAAATCATCATAACTTTCATCCTTGAAAATTTCGAAAAAAGTTGCGAGGACCGTGTGCACTCCGTTCGCCACGGTCCCGGATATTTTTTCCGAAATTTCGAGAGATTGTCCTGATTGCATTTAACAGCTTAAATCTAGGAGATTGGCTGATTTTACTAAAATTTGCTACCTCTAAAATTCAAAATTCTCTCTCTCCCTAGTGCATGAGTTTTACAACAATAAGCCCTACTTACACTATTCCCGTTAGACGAAGCCGTAGAATTAAGTCTTTCCGAGGTTTAATTACCGAGGAGATGGAACGTAATTTGAATAGCCTTTTTAACGAGGACATGGGTAATTCCTCTAATCCTCTTAATGATGAAGAATCTCTCCATGAGGTTTCTGTAGAACAACTTTCAAAATTGGATAATCAATTTGACGATTTTCGACAATGGATGTCTCAAGAATACCCCGATAGTCAAGCTCTTCCTTTAATTGAGGGTCTAAAACATATGCTTCAAAGTGATAAGAATGGAATTGATATTTTGCATGGTATTGCACACATTGTGGATTTGAATGTGATGCCTATGAAGAGTTGTGCTGAAACTTTGGGTTATACACAACCTCCCACTCAAGTCAATCATTCTATCCCTTTGACAACTTCTATTGCTAGTATACCTACTTTTACATCAAACATAATGACTACTTCAATACAAGACATTCCTCCTATGATCACCAGTCATGGGGGAAATCCTTCCTCTTTAATTAACCCTCTTCCTTCATTCAATCCGACTTCTTCATTCATTCCTTCAATGAGTGTCCCTATTACATCTCCACAAATGAACATGACGCAAGGGGGCAATTCATTTAACCATTCCATTCCTCCTTGTAGTGTTCCTCCTTTCCAATCCTCTCCTATGACTAATTATCATAGTGTCCCGCCACCTTACTCTCTACCTTCTTTCAATAACATAACACCTCCATCTCAATCTAACACATCTAATATGAATTCTTTGACTGAAGCGACCATTAACAATCTTGCACAAACTGTCTCTTCTTTACAGCAACAAATTGCCTCTATGAATCAATCTAAGTTTAGTGTGCCCACATTTGATGTTGCGAACCCACTTTCTCTTGACATTGTTCGAGCTATCCCTGCTAAACATGTTAAAATTCCGCATTTGGAGCTTTATAATGGTAAGGGTGATCCTCTAACACATGTTAAGACTTTTCAAACAATATGCACTGATTTTGCTTATGACCAAAGGTTGCTTGCAAAACTATTTACTAGAACATTAAGAGACAAAGCCCTACAATGGTATTGCTCGTTGCCTTCCTATTCTATTACTTCTTTCGAACAACTTGCAAATGCTTTCATTCAACAATTTCAAAACAATATAAGTCCTAAAGTTACTTTGATTGATTTAATGCATTGTAAACAAGGTGTTAAAGAAAAAGTGACTGATTTCATTGGTAGATATAAGCATTTGTATGCTCAAATTTCTTTTCCAGTGCTTGACAATGATATTCAAAGAATCTTTATTTCTAATTTACAAAAAGACATTCGAGATAAACTTCTATTTTCTGAGTTTACATCTTTCCAACAGTTGTGTGCAACTCTTCACAATTATCAACTGACTGCGAGTCAAATGGAACAATCACATCCTATGGCTCCGAGTGATAAGGGTGATAGTAGTCAACAACCATTTGGGAAGTTTAAACCGAACAGAGATTCCATCAAATTCAATGAAAACATCATCAACAATGTGAATGCAGCATCAGGTGTGCCTCCTATTTTTAAGTTTTTCAAGAGAGAAAGAAAGTTTACTCCTTTGAATGAATCATTGCATAGTATTATGAATAAGTTATTGGAACAAAATGTGCTTACTCTTCCTCCTATAAGACAAATTGATCCTGCAAAGATTAGTTCACCTTATTTTGATAATAAATCTTTTTGTCAATTTCATCGTCAACCTGGGCATGATACTGAAAAATGTTTTTCTTTAAAGGGTAAAATTCAAGATTTGATTGATAATAATACTATCTCTGTTTCTGGAGTGAATGATAAAGGCAATACATCTGTAGCTCCTCCTAACCAAAATCTTCAGATTTTCACTGATCCATTACCTTCTCATACCTCTAATGTGATTGAGACTAATGATTCCTTTTTCTCATCTGATGGTCTTGTGTCTATGACTCCGAATGTGATTAACTTTGTAGAGCAGCAAGAAAACCCTAAAGAACCTTCCATCACATTTGATTCTAGTGAAACTATCAGGGCACCTGATGGTCCTTTATACATAATTGCAAAATTCAAGAATACACCTTGTCATGGAGTGCTTATCGATCCTTCTTGTATGGTTAATATCATTACTGAAGAATTTCTTTTTACTTTGCAATTGAATCAAGTGATCTATGACAAAACAGATGTGATTGTGAAATTATTTGATGCATTTTCTTCTCCTGCAATTGGTTCTATTACATTACCTATTGAGGTCCATAACAAATCCCTTGATGTGAACTTTGCTATTATTCCTTCATCCGAACAATTTCGTGTGAAGCTAGGCTATCCTTGGCTATCTTCCATGAAAGCTATCGATTCTCCTATTCATAAGTGTTTGAAATTTCCACATAATGGTGAAGTTGTTATTGTCAATCATAGTCTCTTTAAACCAGCTGAAAGAACTTCTAGCGTTCCTATTGATTATTTTTGGCCTAAACAATTCCAATCTCTTCCTTCGCGAAGTGATCATCTTTTCAAATCTTATCAAAAGTGGAAAAAAGATATGATCCTATCTCTAAGTGAACCTAGAACACCCAAACTTGATATTCCTATCATTCTTGAGAAGGAAGTTCTTCCTTTGAAAGATAAAACTAATTTCTTTCCTCAAGAAGATTCCCAACCCATCCCCATGGATGTGACTATGTCTATGCCTAATAAACTTTCTAAAAGTAGACCTATACCTCCTCGTCATGATGGACTTGGTCTCCTTCCTAAACCAAACATTCCTCCTTTATACGGAGCAGTCCCTCCTCCTTCCTTTTATAGAGAGAAGAGACCTTCCTCTTCTCCTATTATCCAGCCTAAGAGACCACAACCTAAACACCCAAGTGATAAGGATGAGAAAATTCCTCCTCCTCAATCTTCTCCACTTCCTACTAAGACTAGACGAAATTGTTCTGCGCGTGAACGCCGACGAAAGCGTCGTCTTAGAGCTCAAGCAGCTACTTCTCAAACTTTACAATCTCCAAAAACACCTTCAACAAGCATTATTCCATCTTCTCCAAAATCTCCAAAACATAAGATGCATGATGGTCTTGATCCTGTGCGAGTTAAAGACCCTAATTTTATAAATCTTGATGATGATATAGATGAAAATGTTATTCATGATGAAAATGTTACTTCTCTTGCTTCTGATAGTGAATATGAACTTGTTGATGTTGATAACCATTTATCTAACGAATTTTCTAAAGCACTTATCCTAGCTCCTAGACAAGAACAACGTGGCTTGGAACATGAACATAGCCCTTGTTTGGATCTTGTGATAGCTCCATCTACTGTGTTGGATGTTCCTCCTCTAGCATGTTCCCTACCTTCCCGAAACATTGATCAGCAAGATCGGGGGGTAGATGACATGCTAGACTAGTTTCATTAGCATAGCAGATTCTCTCCTCCTCTCTTTTGTTACTTCTTCTATGTGTTATTCTCATTCTTCTATTTGTTGTCCTTAGTGTTGTCTACTTGAGGACGATGCAAAGCATTGCGACCTCTTTTGGTCTCTCTCATGTTGACTCAAAAGACACATGTGTTCCCTTCTTCTAGGTGACCTTCTTTGATTGGGGAATGAAGAACAATTATGCATACATACATATGATATACATGACTTATCATATAGCATATTGACCCCGAGGAAAGCAAATTCACCTCGTGCTTTGTGTTTTGTGTCTATTATCCTTGGGTTTATCTCACACTTGGGGGCTAAATATTTGTGATAACATGCTCCCTTCCCTTCTCATTTCTTATGTGTATCACTACCTTAAAGCAATCACCCCCGTTGACACGTGTGCGATCGCTTTAACGTAGGGGGGCATACACCCCATCTATCCCTTCAGGATACTTGAAAATTTCTTGGCAAACTTAGCTTTGCCTTGAAAATTTTGGGTATTTCTCTTGCATGACTCATAGTGAGGGAACCTTACTACTGATAGTCACGGTTCTCCCTTGTGATCTTCCCTTTTACTTTGTCAATCGAAGTCGTATGATCCTTAGTCCACTGGGGGCTTGGTGTGTCTTGCCTCCTTGACGTGGTGAAAGTTTTTCAATGTTGTTTCCTTGTACTTTACCAGAAGTATGAGCGTACGCTTATACTCCCGCTAAAGTGGGGGCTAAATGTAGCGTCCTAAAATTGCGACACTTGCGATTTCGACCGCATTTGGGTCTTCACGATGGTGATGCAACACTGAACCTGAATGGAGACCCCGAAACTTGTCCACGACATCAAAAACTGCATTTTCCAGCACCCTGGCCTGATCCTCCTTGCACCCTATTGTCCTGGGAGGTGGGACCAGAGCGCCCAGCGCCCTGGTCCCTGGCCCTATTTTGGGCCCGATCTCTTTTGGGACCTCGGGTCTTTAAGTTTGCAAATTGGAAAATAACCTTTCCTGGTCGGCCTAAGGTCGGAAAAATCAGTCTATCAACCCTAAATGGCAAGTATATAAACTACATTTCCTCTCTCATTTGGTAAGATGATGGAAAAAAGGTGGAAGCGATATTCAAACATTCAAGCATTCAAGCATTCAAGCATTCCTTCAAGCAATTGATCATTCTAAGTCTCCATTCAAGGCTAAGTGTTGCATTCAAGACAAGGATTCAACCATTGAAGAGGAGATCACATATCACATATCACATACAACATACAACATACAACAACATCTACACCTTCGCATGTAAGAATACAAACATTCTTACAACAAGGTACTAGTACTTGTTTTACATTACAATCATTTACATTTACAGCATTCTCATTTCTTGGTTAATTCCAAAACTGGGGTTTGACCTAAGGGCAAACCCCTAATCCCTAACCCCCCAATCGTCCTCTCTTTTCTATGTGTAGGTTGTAGGTACGCGGCTGTAATTGAAGATCTGGAATCCTTGTGCAGAGACGAACAGACCCCCCTTTGTTTTGCGGATTTTTCGGAGGACCGTGTGCACGCCGGGCGCCATCGTCCCATCAACTTTCACTCAAATTTGCAGGACAACACCGTCTCGACATTTTACTGCTAATTCTAGGTCCGCAGCTTCATCCTATATTCCTATCTCAGTTTATAAGCGAATCTTTCTCACTTTTCATGCATTCCTAGCTTAATCATTCTATCCACATTCTTTACAAAAGAGGGTAGCCTTGCTGTCTTAACCCTTGAAACTCATTTAGAATCCAATCTCGCATTGTGTGGGATTGGATCTTGTGGGTTTCAGCCCCTCTTTTGAATGTAAAGTCTCTCCTAAGTGAAAAATCAACAATCCTAAGTGACCCCCCCTTTCCCCTTTGGAGTGGTGGAGGGAACACTTAGGGTTCTCTCACGATTTTCCGCTTTACACTCCTAAAGAATATTTAAAGGTTTTCTTTGCTACATCTTCTATCTTGGTAGTGCAACATGAATATGTTGAAATGAGGTTGTTTGTGGAATCTTTGACTGGTCTTGTTGCTGAGTATATTAATGATTGGAATGCATTAAGAACCAGGTTTGAAATCAGATTCAAAATAACTAAGGATGATTCAGTATTGGTTGCTCAGTTAGGTTCTATGAAGAAATAAGTACATGAAACTATGAGAGATTTTGTAGAAACATTTAACAAATTGTATAATAGGAGTTCTACTAATATGAGACTCGGTGAACATTTAATCAAGGCTATGGTTATTAACACCTTACCGCCTGATATAAGTTTTCTTATAAAAAGAGAGGGTCCTGGTAATATAGAAGTTGCTCAAACATTATCTATAGAAATATAAGATGATCTTATTACAGTCGGGAAATGGAAAAAAGAATTATAGACTGGAAAACCATTTCCTATAAATTCCATTGATCTAGTGATTTAGAGATTAGCCAATGATATTATTACCTTGGATAGATAGATAACTTTATTGCTATGATATCAAGATGTCTTTGCTTGGAGCTATGCTGATTTGAAGAAATTCAGAAATGGTATCTTTTAGCATAAAATTCCTTTAAAACATGGTGTTATGCCTTTCAGGCAAAAACAACGCAATTATAATCCAAAGATTGCTGGTGAAATCTTTGCTGAAATTGAGAAGATGTGAAATGCAAAGATCATATACCCCATTCATCATTCTACATGGGTGGCTAATATTGTTCCTATTAGGAAGAAGAATGGAGAAATAATGATATGTGTGGATTTCGGAAATATGAAGAAGGCTTCCTTAAAGGATAATTATCCCTTGCCTTTCATGGACCATATCATGCAAATAGTTGGAGGCACATAGATGATGTCTATGCTTAATGGTTTCTCAAGTTATAATAAGATTGATGTAGCTCCAAAAAATAGAAATAAAACTACTTTCACTACTCCTATTGGAGTATTTGCATATCACTGAATGGCATTCAGTCTTATCAATGGTGGTGCCACCTTTCAAAGATCCATGGAACTATCTTTTGGGGACTTTAAAAAAAAGATCATTGTGATTTATTTGGATGATTTGACAATTTTCTCTAAGAAGAGAGTCAATCATCTGCATGATTTGGAAGTTGTTTTGCAGTGATGCAGAGAATAAGGTATCTCTTTGAATCCAAAGAAATCTATCTTTGTCGTAACCAAGGGGAAACCCTTGGGTCATTTTGTCTCAAAGGAAGGAATTAAGATTGAACCCGAAAGAGTAAAGGTGGTCATGCAATTGAGAATGCCAGTGAGAAAGGATGGTGTTAGGTCTTTCTTTGGCCAAGTGAGTTTCTTGAGAATATTTGTTCGTGATTTTGCCGAGTTGACCCAGCCCATTGTCGAAATGATGAAGAAACACCCTTCTTTCAATTGGAGTCCTGAGGGAAAACAATATTTTGAAGACATCAAAATATCGATTGCAAATGCACCTACCCTAGTATACCCTGATTTTTCTAAAGGTTTTATTATATACTCATATGCCTCAGAACATACCTTGTCTGCTATATTATTGCAAAAGAATGAACAAGGTATTGAAGCCCCTATATCTTTTATGATCATCCCTCTGAAGAAGTATGAGATAAATTATTCCCCTCTTTAGAAACATGAGTATGCTATGGTGAAAGCCCTCAAGAGCTTTAGCAATTATATTTTGCATTTTCATGCTATCGTCTTTGTGTCAGAGGCAACTATGAAAAGTATTCTTACTCAGTAGGAGGTTGGTTGCAATAAAAGGGGCTCTTGGATAACTAAAGTGTAGGAGTATGATGTGGATATCAAACCTACCAATTTCGTAAGAGGAAAACGCTTGGTGAAATTAATTGCAGAAAGCAAACCTTCTGATGAAGAAAATCTTCCATTGGTGTTGTTTACCAGCACAATGGACGAATGGTTCTCTGATGTGTCATATTTATTAATGTATGGAGATTGTTCTTCTCATTTTCATTCAAAGGAAAAAAAGTAATTTTAAACTGATAGCTAGGAGATACATTCTTTGGGAAGGAAACCTGTATAAAAGAGGAATTGATGGTACTTTCTCGAGGTGTAGATAAGAAGCAACATAAGAAGTTGTTGGAATTATTCCACAATGAGGCCAGTTGTGGTCATTTCTCTACTTTTGTGAAAGCTTTCAAGGTTCTTTTCCATAATTTCTATTGGCCAAGTGTGTTCAAAGATGCATATGAATGGGTATCTAAGTGTGAAAAGTGTGTCATGTTTACTAGTAGACCTCATCTGGCCGCATTACCCTTGAGACCCTTTGTGAGCGATGAACCTTTCCAACAATGGGGCATCAACTTTATAGGCCCAATCAATCCACATTCGTTTGTTGGACACACCCATATTTTGACAGTCATTGATTACTTCACCAAATGGGTAGAAGTCATCCCTATGAAACATACCACTTCTGAGGTAGTGTGCAGTTTCCTAAAAGAAAATATCTTGCTAAGATTTGGAGTTCCTAAGAAACTAGTTCTTGATAATGCTAGTTATTTTTCATTAACTAAGATTACCCTATTTTTTAATGAAAATGGCTTTAGTTTGACACATTCCTTAGATTATTATCCTCAAGGTAGTGGACAGGCATCATCAAGCAATGGATAGATGAGAATCAGACAGAATGGCATAATAAGTTATATTATGCTTTGTGGGAAGATAGGGTAACATACAAAAGGGCTATAGGAATGTCTCTTTTTTAGCTTGTTTATGGGGTGGAGAGTGTTTTACCTTTTCCTCTAGAACTTTATGCGCTCAATTTGCAGAAGCCTATTGAAGATGAACAATTTTAATCTGCAATAAAGAAGAGGATTATGTACTTGAATAAATTAGAAGAGAAAAGGGATGTGGTGATTCATAGAATTGCTCACCACTAGTAGATAATTAAAAAAAAATTGACAAGAGAGTTAGGCAGAAATTTTTTTCTATTGGAGACATGGTCCTCCTTTGGGACAAGACAAGGGAACCAAAAGGATTACATAAGAAGTTTAATTCATTATGGATGGGACCTTTTTAGATTAGGTAGATCCTTGGCAAAAATAATTTCTATTGGCTTACCCAAATGGTACTCCATTGCCTCTTTCCTATAATCGGGAAGATTTGAAGATCTTCAGTTAAAGTAGTACATAGTTTTGTTTCCCTAGTTAGTCTGTATTGTTTTCTTTCTTGCATCTATGTTGCCCAATGAATAAGGCTTATGCCAATTTTTATAGATCCTCGTCATCCTAAAAGTCCTTGTCCCCATTCAGAGCCAATGTGTTACCCCTTTATTTTAATTTTGAAATCTCTCCCCTTTGGTCGCAAAGTCGGTAATTTCTGGAAGTCATGTCGTGCATCACACTCATTTTATAAGTCAATCATGGAGTTAGGAAGATCTAAAAATCCTTGATTTCCTGATGCCTCCTATCTTATATTTGGTCGCTCTGTCATGGGTTGTAAAAGCCTCACAAGTCATGACATTATCTTCATAAGTTGGTGTTTTCCCCAACCGAGTGACATGTAAAATCTTTCCTAGATTTCAGGGCACCGTCATTGTGTCAGGTTTTATATGAACTAATTCTATTTTCCTTGTCAGTGGGAACAAGCTGAATTAAGGCATGTTTAAAGAGGCAAAGTAAATTAAGCATTTAGGGCATGTCACATCAAATAATTACATGAATGGGGTGAATTATTTTTGAACTAGAATCCATTTTTCTGATTTCTCTAAGTGTATCATCTAGCTTGTGCTCATGCAGGGTATCATACAAAATATGTTGGTGGGCATGCAAGACACAGTGATAGAGCTATTGAATTTTGAAACCTTTTTGCAAGAGCTAGAGATAGGAAAGAGAACTATGCTGCATGAGAAAATTGTGCAGTGTGGTTTGGGCTCTGCAACTAGTTTTCTATTTTCTATCCCTTCCACAGATTTGGTTGTTTCTTTCTCTGAGATATATCTTCCCAAGACTGAATAAATTTGGGTGAAAGATGGTAGAGTGATCATGCAAATTGACTCTGAAAGTGTTTCTCGAACTTTGTGTCTCCCTACAAAAGAAGCGACTTAGAGAATGTTTGTGTTGGGTAATGAAGAGTAATTTTATATGTAAAAGCACAAAGTTGTGTCACATTTCAGGCTAACTTATCAGTACAAGTGAATTTAAGTAATTCTAACTAAAAATTAATTTTAGTCAAACATATGGTCTATATAGATTCATTATAGCTAAGTTATATATGGGCCACAACTTTTCCATTTTGAATGTCTACTAAATGTATATTTTATACTACTTTTTCTCTAATTACAAAAAAAATAAAACTTGATGTTTCAACAACTCCTACTTTTATAAATAATATTTTTCTTGAAATATAAAAATACCTTTTTATAGATCTATAAGTGAATATTCCAAAATATATATCTTTTAATATTTTAATTAGTTTTTATGTTTTATATTTTATTTTTATTGAAATTAGGTCATCAACACTTAAATATAAGGTTGATTATCTTGTCAAGGAAAAATACTAAAAAATATTAAAAAAATTTTTAAAAAATATGATGCAGTAGAGAAAAGAATCTATGTCAAGATGATATATTTATTTTATGATTTCGATAAATAATTAAGAAAAAAGGTGGTGGGAATTGGAAACAGTTATATTTCAGCACACACAACTTTTCAATTTTAATGAAAAATATATATTTATATTAAATAGTAAACAATATATCCATGCACTAAAATTTCAAGTTATCAGTATACAATAAAAAACTCAAGAAAAAAAATAAAAATTTACTAAATAAAGTGTGGTGGCTTGTATAACTTCAATTTCAGCAATTTTTCAGCAACTAAATTATAGTGTTTACTTTATAAAAAACTATATTCAAATAATTTTTTAAATTTTTATCAAAATTAGAAACTTAAAATACACATATGAATATAAATTTGATTAATTTACATCATTTCAAAATTCAAAACATATATTTCACTTTCTATTGATTTAATTTAAAAAGTTGAATCAGCATTGGCCATTTCATTTATAAAAGTGTGACACAACTTTGTACTTTTAGCCTCACGCACATGCTGACCTCTGCATGAATTTTATACCAAGGAACTAGTGTAACTCAGAAAAAGGAGGTAAGTCTCAACAACCCACTAAATTTAGAAGAATGTATTTCAAAGATGAAGTTGCGGAAGTCATAGTCCTATTGCACCATGTCGTGGGTAGTAATTCTACTAAGTTTTTTGAATTCTGGATGTGTCATTTTATCCTCACTATCTATGCTATTGATAGTTTCATTGATTAGGCCTCTGTCATTAGTTTTCATCTAATGTGAAATGGTGGAATTTATGCTAGTCAGTTGCTTTCCATATGTTCTCATATCTTGTTTACATCCTTTCTAGTGAAGATTCTACTTGACAAGGTCTAGAGCTTCATCGCCCTTCCTCTATTTCTGCACCTGTTTATCAAAATTTTCCTGAACTGACCCTATGGAAGAGCACACATTATTTTTCCCCATCAATGATGCATTCTCAATAATTTTGGTGAGAAAATTGGAAGGAAACCCTAGCTTACAGTTTTATCGTGTTTCTACTAACTTTGTGATGAAATTTGGAAGCTTTTAAACCCAATTCGACTGGTTCTCATATCTTAGAATTGGGGGTTTTGAGAAGGAGCCAGTTGTGAATAGGTACCGTGAATACAATCAAAGGATCAAAGATCAAGAAGCAACACATGTCGAATAGGAGGGGGACATTGTTGAAGATGAAGTACCAGAAGTTGAATAAGCTTGGGTGGTTTCTTGTTTTATGTTTAAATTACTTTTCTTGATCATTGGCTCACCAGGAAGTCCTAAAGACTTTTAAAATAATGGTTTCCTTCAATAAATTGTTGTCTTTCATATTTTAAATATCTGGACTGTGTTCCTAATTAGGGATCTTTTAGGAAAACTTTGTTTTTCTCATTAGAACATAAAGACTTGTATGCATATGGTTATTTGCTATTTTTAATATAGAAGAACTACTGGTGGCTTCATATATTCACAAACTTCGAATTATGGTGTGTGGATGCCTTTATGTTCTTTGAAATGGATCTCACTTGGTGAATTTATATTGAAATAGTGGATGATTTAAAATTTCAGTTAATGTGGAATATTAACTATGAATGGTGTTTCATAGTGGTGTTACAAAGAGTTTTGGTTAATATCTCTTTCCTTATTTTCTTTCTGGTTAAAATCATATGAGTTGTTTGTTTATTCATTGAAAATAATTAGAAGGTAGCTGCCACCTTATAAACTAAGCAGAGAATCAACTAGTTCATATTTTGTTAGGCAACTATGGTTACATTTGTCATCTCTGTGGGCGTGAGAATATAGAGTTAGGTCAGAATTCTGTTAACCAATAGGTTCCTACTATTCTTTTTCCCTTAACTGGGTTTTACATGTCAAAATATTGGTTTTATGTGTGTTATTTTTATTGTGTTTATCTTTATTCTTGTTGCAATTGGTCAAAATATGAGATTGTGCTTAATTGGTTTAATCCGATGAAAACTGATTCAACCCCCCTCTCAGTTTTCCTTCATTGTTGCTGCCAACAATCTCCTATGACCACTCGTCTTCTCTGATTAATCTCAACTATTGTAATTCTTCAATCAAGGATTTCTCTCATTTCTCTCAACTCTTGGGCAATCGAGTCTCTCATCTCTTTGGCTATCCTTTCCAATGCTCTTTCAATGTTTACCCTAGGAGGCATCTTGGATTGTCTTCAACTCGACTTGTTTTATATTATTTTATTGGCTCTAATTGATCTTCCTTGCTCTAGTACCAAAAATGATGCAGAGGAATGACTTTATTAAGGCTTAAAACACACTGTTCTCCAAAGGTTACTAACAATACACAAGGGCTATATTTAGGCCTGCATTCCTAAACTTCTACCATTAGGCCTATTCAAGCATTTTTCAGACATGAAATTACCATCAAGGTGGTGACCAATCCCAAGGCCTTTACAGTCATAGACAACTCCATGATTTGTTTAGTAATGCACTTTTTCCACCCTAGACTAGTGTAAGGGAGCTATCCTTTTTGTGGATTAAGGGAATACAACCTAAGACTAACCTTAAACAACTTGTAATGGGTCTCCAAGACCTCTTATCATACCTTTATTAAGTAAACCCTTGACAAAAAATCCAAAACATGAATTGGTGTAACCAAAACCTACCATTTTCTACCCAAACAACCTACTACACACTATTTTAGAATGATTGTCAAACTAGAACACATGCAAAGCATGTCCTTAGGTTTTTCAACTTTTGAATCTTGTAAATCATGCCATCACAGAGCCCTCCACCCATTTACATGAATTTACAATGGTGGAGAGCCAAGTTATGACATTGTTTTGCTCATTGTTAACCCTAGGTAGGGTTTTTGCCTATCAACACAAAAAATTCAATATCTCCCACAAATCTCAATTAAATATGCTCAAATTGAAAGGAAAATAAAGGTGAGACAACTCTTCAACTTCTCCAATTGACTTTTAGGCCATACTAATCCATCCAAAAGAAAAGTCCAACTATTTACCAAAAAAAAAAGGTAAAGTGTGCCAAAATGTTGTTTTTTCTCCTTCATTCACTTTTCCAACCTTGGTTTGTGTGTTTTCCCTCCTTTTACATTCAATTACATTTTTTTAATCTCTCCAACCACCATCTAATCCCTTCTTCTAATAATCTCAACCACTTTGAGAACTTTTTACATTTTTTTGCTTGACAACGTTGACAACTTTTTGCAACATTTACATATTTTGACAAATTTGCACTTAAACACCCTAAAATAGATCAAATAACCCCAAATTGTCTTAAATGACCTAATTTGACCAAAACATATCAATATTACCCAAAAATATAAAACATCAAAAACATGACTAGATGTACTCAAGGTTGCCCTTGCATCATACTTTCATTAACTTTTGTATTCTCTTGTTAACTAATTTATTTAAGTATTCATTAGTTATATATAGGATTTTTTCTAGAGTTTGAAAAAAATCCTTAAACCTATCATATAATTTTATTGTAATGTTGTTGTGGTCTATCTTAGGTTTAGTATTTTTTAAGAGTTATGGTAGGGTAGGAGCCTCAATGCTACTATGTTCATCTAATAGCATTCTCCTTTCTCTTGTATATCCATTTAAATTATTCTTTTAATTGCTTGGTAACTTTTCTACCTAATGATTCTATACTTTTTTAGAATCATTAGGTAGAAAACTTATCCCTTCTAATTCTACTTTATTTCTCTTAACTTCTTATTAGCATCTAAATTGGAGAACTTAGTATCACCCATATTGGCATTATCATGTCTTTTTTTTTGTTGTTTCCACCCTCCTAGGTCTTTCTTCTGTTTAGATTTTTTATTCTTCGTCTCCTTTCAACACCATTAAGGGTAACTATTTTACCTTTCTTCTCTAACAAAATTTGCTCCTAAACCTCTGTTGAATTATTTTTGTTGCATTTTTCCATGGTGTTTAATATTTTATGTTGTATTACTCTTATATTGTATCCCATAGTGGTTATATACTTATTTACGCTAATGGTAACATCTTTTCGTAGGTCTATTTGAAACTTTTCCTTGTTTCAATTTCCCATCCCCTTGGCACCTAACCCCCTCTCATAGGACAACCATCAAGAATACAAAAAAATGATCAATCATATCTCTCCTCTCATTTGTTGTTTATCTTCTCGATTTGGTAATAGTTTGAAAATTTAAAATTATTCCCAACAGAACCACCAAATAACCTAACCAGGGTCCTAATAATACAACCATTGTTACCAATAAATCTTTGGGATACAAAATGGAGTTTAGTACCAAAAGGACTTATGATTTTTTAATCTGATACCCTTGATTGATAGCAAGGAATATATTTGAGATACTATCTTGGTTATTTATTAGAATAAAATATAATATACACATAAAAATGCCAAAATCAGACACATATGCAATCATATATCAATGTATATTCATGTATTCCTTATGTCACCTCAAGAAGACATTTCCCTTTGATAATACCCTTAAAGTATATCCTATCTTTTAAAACTCATGCTCTAAAACCTTATTCTGGTTTACATTAACATTTGTCCAAACTAGTGTTTGTATACCATTTTTCAACCAACATCTACTATTTTATTTCACTCTCTAAACATGTGATAAATATTCCATTGTGATAATGTAGATAGAATTATTTTTTGTTTTCAATTAAATATTTTATTTTAAATTGGTAGTATTCAATATGAATATAGGATATCAATAATCACCTTATAGTCATATTAAATAAATATTTTCTCAAATCCATGCAACATAACACATCGTATCCCTGAGCAAATAGCTTGAGCCTTAAATTTAATGGTTTATGTATTGGTTATGACCCTAAAATTTTAAGCAAAGATTTCCATCATTTGACCTTTATCATCTCTTAGGATCTCTATTGTAACTACCTTTCCTAGGTTTCCTTTATTGCATGCAACTAAATTTAACTTGATTCATGTAGGTTTTCATATTTTCCAGTTAACATTACCTCTTATTGATCTTTCTAATTTTACTCATAAGACAAGTGATCGTATAAGTGGAACTTATAGACTATTAAAGATTACACAAATATTAAAAAATCCTCTTAGAACTAGATCCAATATTCTCTTTGATTTTATTTTTTATTTTTTAGAATATATATGTGGTTTTTTGGCTTCCTCCATGAAAATTATATTATTTGTCTATTTTCAAATCCCTAAGTAAGAAAAATGGAAGACTTTTTTTTATGGATTTCTTTGATAGCATGATATTTTAAGGGAGTGCAATTATTCTAATAAAAAATGGCATCTTAATAGTTTTAGGAGAAATTTAGTAGGTCTAAAGAGAGGAGTGAACTTCATCCCAAACTTCAATGGTGAAACTTTAATACATAAACATGTGATTCACTAATTCCTCATTTTTGTAACTGATAGTGAATCTATTTACTAGATTACACCCAAGCTTTAGAAGAATATCTATATGGATGATTTTACTATGGTTAGTCATATATCAAACTTAGAAATTTATGGCAGACAATGATTGGTGAAGGGTCAATGCATGATCTTATTGCATAGGGGACAAGGTTTATTGGGGAAAGGTTTAGTTGTTTCAACAATAATATGAACTAAAAAACTACATCACATATAATGTTCTTTAAAATTATAATTTTCTCTAGTGTTGTAAGAGTAGCTTATGTAAAATAAATCAAAGTGTCACTGAATATTAA
This sequence comes from Cryptomeria japonica, assembly GCF_030272615.1. Taxonomy (NCBI): domain Eukaryota; kingdom Viridiplantae; phylum Streptophyta; class Pinopsida; order Cupressales; family Cupressaceae; genus Cryptomeria; species Cryptomeria japonica. The sequence goes on from NC_081411.1 coordinate 209,431,233, forward strand.
TTATTTTCCATCTTGAATTTCTCGAACAAAAGATGAATGAAAGGAATCAATGGAGGATACTAAATAACATTAGGGGGTTATCCTCTCATTAAAAACTATTTTCCTCTAGGTTTTTAATAAGTAGAAAGAAAAAAATCATTATTTTATGTGAGGTAAGATGGAATAGGTTATGTTTATAATATTCCTCGTCATCATGAGTAAGGAAATGGAGGAGGAACCATATCATAAACAACATAATTTTTTTATCAAGGAAGGATACCTTTTTAAGCAATGCTCGATTCACTACCTATGTGACAAAAAGAATTACTAACATAGCTACAAAAGATGAGTAGTCTTAATGAGTTAAAATCAAAATGGGATCTAAGCAACTAGTGGATGATAGTTGAGAAAACTTCTCATCTTTAAACTTTATTATAAAAGGAACAAAAATTCTTTGTGAGGCCTATAAATTTCAAAAGGTTTCGGCCAAAATTAATCAACTAAAAAATCTCCATTATGGAGCAAGGGTCAAAATCCACTATAATGATTGGTATACATCTCTCCTTCAACTAGAAAGTTAAATCAATTATAGATTACAAAAGGGGCCACATTGATGGAATTTAGCCAAGGGTGACCCAAGTTAACACTAAATTGGTCTACCTTTGGTTTTATTATAAAGGGTACAACAGGGAGTTGGGGTCTAACCTAGCTATGAGGTGTTAATGTACCTAGAGTAAGATGAGTGAAACCATCATACTTAATAACCAATAATCTTAATTTCTCATACATGTCTAGTTGTAGTTGATGTACATAGAGAAATAATTTTGTAACAATTTTCACCATGAAAATATGATCAATGTGTACTCTTCATGTAGGTTTATCATTAATTCTTGTTGGATTGTACAAAGCTTCATCAATATCATAAATAAAAGTGTCGATATGTGTAAAGTTAAATACCAAGTTGGGTTAGATTTTCTACAGATTAGTATCTTCAACATTGACCATGTTTGTAGGTTGTTTGTCTTGTGGTTCAGGATTTATAGATACTATATTTGTGGAAGTTTCTACAAAGCTAGGTAACTTGGACCATAAAGTGGTTGTAAGAATTATTAAGTTTTGGTTTGAAGGAGTATTACATTTCTATTATTTATCATTTAAAGTAGTTTCTTAAATGATATTAAATTCAATGAGGTATTTTAATTCATATTCAAAATACATGCATTGCTTAATATCGTGTCCAAGAGAACAATGATATTGGAAAATAGATAGGTGTAAGATGCACTATGTTATTAATAAGGAACTACAACATAGTGGAGTGGAGAGAATTTGAATGCTAGGTAAATCATTTACTCCATAATTTCAATGTTAGTATATATAAATTTTATACACCATTTAAAATATTAAATAATAATTTATTTGGGTTCTCTATAAGAGGGGATACCTATTAAGCTTTGGGTTTTGAGATCAAGAAATTTGGAGATCTAGCGAATTCTGTGTAGATTTTTAATTTTAGCCTTAGAAACCTAAAGCATAGAGTTTTCAATCTCAAAAGAATCATGAGGGGATTATATCTCAAAGATTATCAAAATAGGTAAGATTGGTAAAAAAATATATCTTTATTCATGAACTTTCAATGGTGAATGTGTCACAAAATTATGCTCAACATGAAAGTTGGTTAAATAATAGGAGGCTATAATAGAATAGATTCTTTTCATAGGAATTTTAGATATAGAGAATTAGGTCATAAAACTCATAAGAAAGTATAAGTTATAGAAAACAAATGCTCCTAGAAGTAAAGAGAATAGAAGAAAGTAATGACAAGACCAAAATGTACATGAGATATCAAAAGAAAATAATTTAAAGTTTCATTATCCAAAATGGACTCAAGCTAATTAAGTATAATAATATGTTTCAGACAAACTAGAATTGTTGAAAATGCATGACATGTAACTGGTTTAAAAAATGAAATGCATAAAAAGTTTTTGATTAAGGGAAAACAGGTTTTGAGGGGACCAGAAACCCCATACATCAAGTTTTAAAGGGGACCCAAAACCCTTAGATTTTGCCAGGATCTAGAACATACAAAGAAACTTCTACCAAAAAGATAGGCAAATAAGATCAGCAAACTAAAACAACAAATTTGGCTAGAACCAGCCAAAAGCTAGCACAACCAAAAATAGAAAAAAAAACTAACACCAAACAAGCTGGAAGAACAACCTAAAGCATTAGATGAAGTCGATAGACTCCCACATCCAAACATCAAGGATTTTCTGAGATCCCCTACACATATTCAGAAAAATCAGGCAGCAAAAGGCTAGCCCGCCCCTTAACCAAAAATAGCTATAATCTGTGTTGGACCCTCAAAAACTATTAGCATCCAGCTAGAAGTGATTACATAAAAGAAGCATTAAAAACTGAATCGAGACATAGGGGTTTCAAAAGGCTCCCCTAATCTTCAAGAGATTGAGTTTCGCATGGCTCCCACAACTAGAGGGTATATCAAGGCCCCTACAAACCACAATGGGTTTTGAGCAAGCTCCCCAAATGAGCAGCAAACTGAGTTTTGGGAAAGGTCCCAAAAAGCACAAGTTAAATCCAATAGAGAAAACCTAGCTGAAAATAATCTCCCCTCCACCAGAGCTCTTTTCCACCTCTATAGGAAAAGGACCCACCTCCATAGGATCTAAAGAGATATAGATCATGAGATGAGCCTTCCAAGCACCATTCAACATCATAAGGTCCGAGGGCCAAAAATAGCCACACCAACACACATAAGATCTGACATTTAAAAAGGCTCCTAAAGCCTTCACAAAAAATAGAGGCCTGTAGTAAATAAGAACCAAACAAACTGACACAACCAAATAATCCACCTCCATAGGATTAAAGTGGTCAAGAACAATCATTCTGGTAAAGAAAGTAGAATAGTTTCCAGCCTCCAAAAACAGGGCAATAGACCCCCTTAAAAAAATCCATCTTGAAAAGATTGACCAAACACTGCTTGCCCCCATAAGGATGTTATTCACCTCTATAGAATAAGAAAGGAGGGGACAAGGAGGAACAAAGGTCCCCTGTGAAGAAAAAAGCCTCTCCATAGGAAACAAAAAACCCAAGGGGGAAGAAGAGCCCAAAGAACCCTAACAAAGGCCAAGCCTCAATAGATCCACCTGGGTCCCAAATAGTACCCCCACACCCCACCAAGATAGGGGCAGTGACATATCCAGAGGTCATGGTCAAACTAAGAGAGAGGGGAGCAATGAGGAACTCACAACTACATAGGGCCTGTAGAGGGCAAGCCACATCTCCTACTGCCAAGCCTCCCCCTCAGCCAGGCCCTCACAGAGGAACAACAACCATTGCACCAAGTCTCCATCAAACCAAAATCCACTCCTGCAATCGCTTCCAGTTATGCTATCATGGCTACATAATAAACAACAAGAAGTGGAGGAGTGGACCAAAATAAAACAAGGCATAGGTGTGCCATCGCCATAGCCATCTTCTGAGTCTTCAACAACCTCCTCTGAAACCCTAGTCTTGGTCCTGTGTTCCTTCCTGCTCCCACTCACCATTAGTTAAACCCCGTGTAAAACTAAACATAAAACAAAAAAAATAAAAATAAAAATAAAATAAAATAAATAAATTAAAAAAAATTAAAAAAATGGATAAAAAGTTATCTTGGGCTAAGCTGTGCATTAACCACTAATAGGTTTTCACTTTTTTGATTCATTTCATTAATAAAATAAGAGATATTAATTATTTTGACTTAAGTCCTCAAGAGAGATCCAAACTATTCTAAATTCACACATGTGAGATTATTTGTGTTGTGTGTTTTTGGTGCTAAATGTAGTGTGAAATTAAAAAGGATACCAAATTTACAATGCTGCAAATTATTGGTTGTTTTTTATTCCATTATATCTTATTTAACTTTATGACAAATGAAATATTGTTGCAATATGATGGGTATCTCTTGTTAAAAAAATATTCTCCAGATCTTTCTTACATTTTCGAAAGATTTTAACAATAACATAAAATCATTTGAACATGAAATATATTTCATGAATTTATAAATAAAGTGAACATCTAAGAGGGTGAATGAGAATTCTAAATGTATGAAGTATATAAACTAATTAGATGACTAAGATCTTATATACCCTTAGTTCAAGATAGCACAAAAATGAAAAAAAAATGTTCTAAGATTAGGCAACCAATTGAAGTGATTGAGGGCAACGAGTTTCTAAGTTATTAGATCTATGCATGTAAGGTGAATTGTTCTTTGATATGGATCATCAATTTTTTCAATGTTTCACTTAATGGAGAGGTATTATTTTTTAATGATCTTTGGGTCTTGTGATTATTAAGATTTAAATTTTATATATTAATTGAGCTTTATAAATTGATTTGATGAATTGTTTGACAAAAAACAGTAAAAAATGATCTGATGATAAATATCAAATATATTCATATATTAATAATAGTAATAATAGTAATAATAATTTTACAATAATAAAATTAATAATTTAATATACAGATAAAATCTTTTTTAAGAAAGAAATCAATAATATTAATTTTTTTTTTAATTTTTAGATACATATATTTTAAATGGCATAGCAGAATATCAATTATAAGACTTCTAGGAATAGATATTTGAAGTAAGTTATTTCTAAATTTGGTAGGGGCTTGGCCTCATTCTTGTTGATGTCGAATTTGATTTCCGATAAACTCATTAATAAATCTATTTTAAACAATTGTCTAACCAACAGACCAAATCTCCATTGTCTAATCTATTTTAAACAATTGCATTTCAATAAAGATTTGTTCGGTTCGTCGAGAGAAACAAATCTGACAGGCATTTCTATTTCCGTAGAAAAGTTCGATTCGTCAAGAGGAATCAACCTCTCAGAGAGAGGTGCTTCAGGGTTATACATATAAAATTTGGGTCGCCGACGAATATCATTATATCCGCACAAGAAAATTCGATTACACCATACTGTGGCACGAACATGGGTAAAGTGTTGAGGGAGAGGTTGAAATTCTCTTAATACATTTTTTTCCCAATCATATTGCTCTATTCCATTTCTTCTACATGGACTTACTCGTCCAAACGCAATTAATCGTCCAAACTCATACAGAACATCGTCATACCAGGATTAATGAAAACGTATATTTACCATTGCTGTCCAGTCTCGTGTGTTGGGATCAAATCTTTGAATTCTATTACCCATTAGACCAATCACATAAAGCATTCCTTCAATAAAAACACCCTTACAAATGCCCATTTCTTGGTGCGACTATGGAAGAAGCTCCCACTTGTCTTTCTCAACATTATAAACTGTTGCTTCACGGAGTAGACAAGAGGGATCATGTTTCTCAAGTCCTCCTACAATGTAAATTGATCCTTCAGGTGAGGCACGACATGCAAACATGAATCTGGCGGTGTGAAAATCAGAACCCTGCTTCCATGTATTAGATACGAAATCATATATCAGAATCTTTTTAGTAGAAGTACCATAATGTTTCAAGCCCAGCAAAACAAGCTTATGATTTACACACATAATCTGGGAAAAACCCAAGATTTCAAATCCACTGGGAATTTGAGGGAGCAATTGACATGATTGTTCTACAGGGTCGTATATAGAAATCCCAATACGCTGGAGCAAGCATATATATTTCTTAGCCAGCCAAGCTTAATTCTTGAGCAAGTCAGTTTTCTTCGTTACAATAATTTTTATTTCTTTATGTACCGATTTAACAATATGATGATAATGATAACTGCCATTATCCTATTTACCCTCACATTTATGAAGAAGATATAAATTAAACAAAAAACAAGCAAATCAACTGTAATATGACTGCATGGGATGTAAATAGAAGTTAATTTCTCCGTATTGCAAGTTAGTACCATGATCTGCCATTTTTTCACAAACTGTCGCTGCTTCGTAATATTGCATATTTTGTTGCCCTTCTTCCAGCCCATACTTGTACAGTGAAAACACTTAGGATGCCTAAGAAACTCTGACATCAATGTATGTAAAGAGCCTGAAATGGAGAAATATGGATTGCCCCGTAGAAATGAAATAGCTAGATGGAGAAAACAGTGAAGAGAATATATAATTCTTCTGATCTCTGACTCTTTTTGATTCTGCTCACACAAACCCCAAATCAGCACTTTTATGGGACCGCATAGAAGTTTTAGTTCTCATTGGTAGGACTGGGATGCCCTCGGCACCATGGTCCTCCCAAATGACACAAATTTAGACCCCACAAGGATCATATTTTGAAGCTGAAATAACTTTCTCTATGTTCGTCTGATTTAAAATTTCAAATATTTTTGGTGTGGTTAGATATAAAAGCAAGTCTTACCCTTCATTTTGATAAGATCTCTCAATTTTAAAATGCAATCCATATGAAGCAAATGTAAGTGAGAAATTAATCAAGTATATTCAAGGCAGTGAAGGAGTGGTCAAGCTCAATTTTCAAGCATTCATGATGGCATCCATGATCAAAACATTAGGAAGATATTCTACATGACACTATCAACCTTAATATGAACACTTCAAGACAATATTCATCAAGGTATCAAGTTTTAATTTAAGCAACACAACTCCAAGGGGTTGAGCTTAGTTGGTTAAAGCATTGAGTTCTTAATGTGGAGACCCAAGTTCAACTCCCATGAGGGGCACCTTGTGTAGAATTCTAAGTTGTGACTCTTGGTCTTCCATTGGTTGTATTTGTCTCATTGTTTAAAGTGGATCTCTAAGTTGTGACCCTTGGTCTTCCAAAAAAATTAAGCAACACAATTCAAATCTAGCCTTACTCTCAAAAGGTAAGCTTTTTAATTTAGTCAATTCCATTAAAAGTTCAATTTTAATTTCAATTCAAGGATTAATTTCAAGATTAGGTTTGAGATAGGAAAACCCCTATCAACAATACCATTTTGCTTATTTTTGTTTAGGCCACAAATCTCAAAAGCGACAACGATTAGATCAAACTTTTACAGCAGCCAAAATTGGAGGACTAGGTTGCCTTGAGCATCTCCGTCACATGAATATTTTATGAACTTTTGGAAATAGATTCTGAGTGACATTTTGATTATGAAAGTTTCTTGTTTGACATTCTGATTTTAAAAGTTTCTTGTTTGTCCACATCTAATAGTTTTGACCCAATTTTCTAACACATATGCTTCTTTATTCTTTCTTCTGAAATCTAGCTCTGTGTCAACATACAACATCTATAGCTTGATCTTTATGTTATTTTATATTAATTTTTCATTATTTACCCTAGATCTAGTATTCAAATTCAATAATACACGTTCAACCTCAATGAATTTTTATTTGCATTCAATCCATTTCATACTTGAAGAGAAGATTGAATCAATTCACCCATCCATTCAATTTTAAATATGAAAAAAATGGGTTTCATAGTTTATATAGCTTAACTTATGAATCCAGAGAATATGATGACAATAAGAATACGATGAAAATAACTAGGTCACCTCAGGCATCTTGCTCTTGTAAATTTTTGGCAAATTATAGGAAGAAATTTTGAGCAATATTTTGAATCTAAAAGCTTCCTATTTGTCCACATCTCATAGCCACATGTCAAAGTCACCCCAAGCATCCTAGTCTCATACTTTTAGGTCGAATTATCTAACACTGGTACCTCTATGTTATATTCTTCTCAAATTTACCTCGATGTCTACATACAATCTTTGTATCTTGTTGTAAATTTTATTTTATGTTAATTTCCATCATTTATGTTAAATCTAGTAGTTAAATTCAATAATACACATTCAACCATTAATTTACCTCAAAATGGGTGGTGAATTCTAATCTCCATTCAATCCAATTCACACTTGAAGAGGAGATTGGATCAATAAAATTCATTTCACTCCTGTATGTAATGTTTTATGTGAAAATAAGTGGAATTCCTAGTTTACACAACTAAATTTATGAAACATTATTTTCTACCATTACATTTTTATGAACCCAATGTAGTTCTTACTTTACTTTTAGTTTTCATTTTTAGATCTAATTTATCACATCTATCATTTATTTAGTGCATTTCATTGGTTAATAAATCATTCTATTGAGAAATTTCTTTTCTTAATCATACATTTTGCTTGCATTTTCAATTACATAAGATGTATTGTGAGTACAGATCTATTCACTTAGCTTTTCCATTTTTGTGTATAAGTTTTGTTACCCTTTTACCTACATCCAACATCTTGTTGAAAATAAGTTATAGATTTATGGCTTTCCAAAGTTTAAATACTAGTGGGTGTGATCCTATGTTAAATAACCTATTCCATGGTAACTTGGGTGAATCCTCAATCCCTACATAAGACATACCTAACATTATGGAGAATAATTCCTCTCTCACTTCTCCTAATAAGGATGACTCATTAATTAGAGTTACTATTCACCAATTGGGGAATCATGACCATGAGTTGGATAAGCTTCAACAATGGATGGGTTGATAATACTCAAATAGTGAGGCAATCTTGTTGATTGAAGGCTTGAAGAGAATGGGTCAAAGTGATGAAATTGGTATATAAGTGTTGTATGGCATTACTCATATTGTTGACACCAATGTTATACCAATAAAAGGTTATGCCAAATCTCTTGGTTACTCTAATCATACAAATCAAGTTGAGCATTCTATTCCTATGCACAAACCCCTGCCTAATGTGTCTACATATACATCTTCTATCATGACTAAACGTGAAAAAAATGCTAATTCTATACATGTTAGTCATGAAGGAAATCCTATTAATCAATACTCCTACATACCTCCTATTTTTCTTTCTTTTTTTTTATCCCAACCATCTCCGTTACCAATACCATAATGTTCCACCTCCTTATTCTCAACATCCACCTACCTATCACAATATTACACCTTCATCTCAATCTAATGTATGTCAAACTACAAAAAATCAACTAAAGCCTCTATCAGTAACCTAGCTCAAAGTGTGGCATCCTTACAATAACAATCAGCTTATTTAGGCAATCGAAGTTCAATATTGATATTGAATTTGGTTGATTTTAAATTGAAATGTAAGCCTTTATTTTCCAATCAAAACTAATTCATATATATGTAACATCCCAACTAATTATTAAACTAAGTTATTTGTTCTAATATATAAAACTAACCTAATTAATTTAATGATCAACCAAATTGATTGTATGTTCCAAACCACTTTCTAGGATACCTTGAATAATGGTAGTTATGTTGTTTTGTTTCAACTTATTCAAAAAATTGTTTATATTCATGTTCCTAGTGAGAAATCAAGTACATTAGATAGGTTAGTGTACAATATTGATATTGGTTACTAACCCTAATATTTCTTCTTCAGTTCAATATTTTTAGGTCAGCACATTTTATAATTAGTTTTGATTAGATTAAAAGGGGAAGGACTTACACCCATTACATGATAGAAATAAAGGAAAAAAAATAGATCTCACATGGAGTGAGTTAAAAAAATAAATTAACAAAACTAACAAAAAATAATAAAAAATCATTCAAATAATTTAGGCCTTCAATGGACTACTACTCGTTTTTCAAAAATATAAGATGGTCATCAAAAGACACCTCCATTTTGAGAAGTAGGGTAACCAACCACGTCAATGGAATGGTGCGGAGAATGGGGGTATCCACCAAGTGCTTAATCCTTTGTAACACCCATTGAAAGGGGCTACTATGGGTCGAGGCCAACTGATTGTAAGGAAGTTATGGTAGCAAAATAACTTCCTACACTAATATTGAGAGGAGGGTAATCAAAACAATTAGTTCCTTACAATATTTACAAAAAGGTAACAAAAATAATCATAAATATTATACATACCATAAAAAATAGTTATTTACATGGGAAAAACCCTTTGAGGAGAAAAACCACACACTCCAAACCTTGCATAATATATTATTTAGAAGTAAACAAAATAATTTAATATACTTGTAAAGAAATATTTTGATAGAAGTATCACCAATTAGAGATCTAGAGGTAGCTCAATAGCTATAAGACTCTTACACACAACCTCCATCTCATAGACCTAATATATAGGAGATTCAGTACATGATACCATGAAACGTTATTACAAGCCGATGGGCTAAAACCACCCAAAAAGTGGAGCTCAACATATCTCTAATCCAAGATACCATATGTTTTGTCAAAATACACAACAACACATGTAGTTCCTTTTTACAACTCACTTATGTGCCCAACATATTATAATATTTATTTGAGTAGAATCGACTTTTAGAGGCCATAACTTTTGATTGAGGATTCCAATTGGCAAAATATTTGAAGCACTAGAAATTTTATTTAGCATTTTATAAAGTTGTAACTTCCTTTCCTGGTTACAATAAATTTTGGTCCATTTCTGGAGCCTTTAATGCCCCATAAATTGACTTGAAAATTGTTATTTGAAACTTTAATATCCTCAAATCTAGACATAATCTTGCAACTAAAATTTATCAATGTGCTTAATTATCCAAATAGTATTGTTTAGAAAATTTGTGGACCAATTTGTGCTTGAATTTAAACTTACTATAAATAGTAACCTTATCTTGATATAAGTTTGAGACACCGTTTTTCTTATATTCTCTCACTTGTCAAAAGTCTTGTAAGATTAAAAGGGGTATATATACCATAATTTTATTTCTAGGGATCACGATGCCCATAGAATCCAAGCAACATCTAAACTTCTTTATGCTCACAACCTTAGTTGAATAATCTACAACATTCATAAAAATATCTACCTTAACAAGCTCAACCCTACCATCCTCAACCATATCTCTAATTAAATGATATTGAACATCAATATACTGGTCTTGGCATAAGAAGTTAGGTTCTTAGCTAGGAATATCACACACTAGCTATTACAATAAAATACCATTATATATTTTTTTATTCTAATAGTTGAGCATAGTCTCACAAGACAAATGGCTTCTTGAAAAGTATGATTAGCTGCAATATACTTACCTTTAATAGTGGAGAAAAAAGCCATAGCGTATTTCTTACTCATCCAATAGATTGAACCACGAGATATAGAAAACACATAAGCACTAGTGGATCTCCTAATATCAATGTCTCCTATATACTATGAATCCACATAACCATTAATATCAAATGAAATCTCATCTCTTGCCATATTATCATAATAACATAAAGAATAATCTAAGCTACCTTTTAAATTTCTTAAGAATTTTCAGTTGCATCACAATAAACTCTACCAGAATTAGACATATATTTTTAAAGAACTCCCAATACTTGGTCAATGTTTTCTCTAGTCTAGACCATAACATACTTTAAACATCTAACTACTCTCTAGTAAGGAACTCGACTCATGTCTTGCATCTCTAATGGGAACATAGGTCAATTTGATATAGATAACCTGATTCCAATTGTAAAGGAAATTCATGATGATCTATAATCCTACATATTAAACCTCTACAAAACTTCTTACTCTAGCATAGCCATAACTTTCTATTCACTCTATCTCTTTTGATTTTCATTCCAAGAATGAAATTAATTCTACCAAGATCTTTCATTTCAAATATAGTAGCAAGTTAATACTTTAGTTCTAAGGAATTCTTGATGTCATCAATAATGTGGCGGAAGCCACTACACTTGTATATGGTTTATGTATGGCTTACAAATTAGGAATAAAAAAATTGATTATAGAAGGGCACTCGATGAGCAATATATCAATCTTGAAAAAATTTAAATTCCCAAGATAGAAGATCGACTGGGTTGGTGCAAGAAGTTGGGTCCCAATTCTGTGGAAGTCCACAAGAAAATAATTTTACTGCTCGAAACGAGTGCCCATTTTTTGAGAAATAGACACCCGTTTAGCTTTGGGCCCCTGACCCATAAGACTAAAACAGGTGCATGTTTTGGAAAATGGGTGCACGATTTTTTGAAAGGAGCACACATTTCTAAAAATGGGCACACTTTTTCAAAAATGGGCACACGTTTTCAAAAATGGGCACAAGTTTCTAAAAACGGGTACACATTTCTAAAAACGGGCACACATTTCTTAAAATGTTACAAATTTAAAAATGGTTACTCATTTCTTGAATTTTAAATAATGGGTGCCTGTTTCATAAAAGATGGAGTGGGAAACACACCTATACCTCAGTTTTGGATTCTGGTTAGGCTTGGTGGGACCAAGCCTATGCTTGGACCTCCAAAAAAAAAGGCTAAGGCACTGGAATACCAAATTTCTGCCTTGATGTAATTTTTTGAAGGTCTTCTTGATTATATTTTTATATGAAATGAAAAACCATTATATTTCTCACTATCTTGATTTTAAAAATATAAATTTCATAGTGATATGATAATTTTTACTATTTTTGCATTATTTATTAATCAAAAGTGGTACCTAAATGTAAAATAATGAGGTTCAATACAACTTTAATATCTTTTTTGTTTTTAAGTTTTTTGGAAAATAAATTATATGACATCAATCTACATACAATTATTTTTAAGATTAAAAAAAAACTTTAAAGCATATGAAAGTTTCATCAAATTATGGTGGCCATACACCAGCTGTTTTGAAAATGTACTTTATAGTCAATTAAAAATTAATTAAAAAAAAAATATTCAATAAGAAAATAAGAAAAAATACTCATAAATTTTTTGTGTCTTAGGTATCTTTTCCTAGAAGGATTTGGAAAAATTCATTTATTTACATCAAACTATGGTGGGCATACACATGTATGGTATGGTCCTGAAACAGGCATTTTGAAAAAGTGGTTTTCAAACATGCCTACTAAAAAGTAATTTCTACCATGTGGGTATTGAAATAAACTACATATTTAAAAATTAGACTTCGAGCACTACATTTTCTATTACTGAAGTTTTTTGAGATTCAATCTCTAAGTGCTTTAAATTTTGACATCAATAGATAGAAAATTTGAAAAATAGAGAAAACACTTATACTTTTTGCCCAAAAGTGGGACTCAATTTTTTGCAGCCACCCGACTATGTTCTTTAGGAGGCTTGGCCAAAGATTAGAAGATTTCAGCATAAGACATTTCTTTATATAAGTCCTTTGATCATTCTTTCTAATAGGTGTTGGCTTTTGTAGAATTACCTTCAGGATTAATGTTTGAAAATAATGATGCAACGTTAAAGCTCTTTAGTCCTATGTTTGAATGGGCATGTTTAAGGACTTCAATATCTATTTAAATATTTATTAATGATTTCAATCTAGCATTAGTAGTACCCAACTAGTAAATTTGTCACATCAAAGGCCATATATTCTATTTTATAGCTTTTGGCCAACTCATGTCATCCCCTCAATTCATGTGAAGGCCTTGGAAAAGACATCATCTCGTGGGAAGTGCTAAATTGGGACTATGGTGGGGACATAAAAGTATTCAATTGATCTCTTATAAAAACTTCATATCCTTCTCCTGTATAAAATTAATTGCCACTAACGTCAACACATGTAAAGGTTTATGTGAAAGAAGTCATGTGGTTATTTTAAGGAAACTAGCTAGCCATTTTTCACACAATCTCTATATTTTCAAATATTGATTCGTTCTTCCAGCACTAGGTAAGATTTGTAAGGTGGAATTCTAAAGAACTACAAGTTGGTAGTCCATACCGTAAATTATTTCCTATTTTTAGTGTCTCTTGTTGCCATGAATCATGGAATAGAAGCCTCTTAACTAGAGAATCATTGTTTCCTTCATTAGTTGGGAGTTTCCATCCATAGGAGCTCTCACTCTAAAACATATGAAATTCATTTTCTCTTGGGGCCGTGTTAATATTAAAAGAGAAATTATCACCACTATTGGTGAAGAGGTAATTTACCCTAAAGTCCTACAAAATATTTACCCTCCTCAAGTGGTCTTTGTCTTCCTATGAAATGTATTTGATATCCTACAAAATTATCATTCTATGTTGCATTTTTCATCTCAATTTGTTAAATAAGACTTTACTTATCTTGATAGCTTAGAAAAGGCTATAAAAAAGTATGCTTTGTTCTACAATAAGGGTTGGCTTCAAGGTATTTTTTCAACAAAATTCCTAAATAAGAAGCCTCGATATGCTATGTTGTGTAATGCCATGAAGATTAGACTTGAGTCGAATAATTGCAAAAAATTTAGGGTGAATTGGGGATCTTGTTGGAGATTATTTCTCCATTAGAAGCCACCCTCTTTACTAATCACTTTTATGCTCTCCATCTGCTCATACTGCATCAGCCACATCTTCAAAAGATAGAGAAAGTGCACTTCAAGTATAGTCATAGAAAGGACCCTAAAGACTTCTTATTAGATGTGGGGGAGAACAATCCCCAAAGATAGTTATTGGTTCTCTATCATCTAGGCTTGAATTTGTTTTAGAGCATCTTGTACTGCAAATACTATCTATTTCTTTTTCCTCCCTATGTTTAAAATTGGGGTTTTGGGTAGGGTTTCATACTTCCATGCATAATCGGTTATAATATAGGATAGTTAATGCAAATTGATCCCAACTCTCTATTATTTTAATTTTGTTGATATATTAGTTCTAGTATGGGTTAGGTTTTGCAGATTGAACTATTCTCTATGTCACCTCCATTTTGTGTATCATTCTATAAGTGTTCTATCTATTTAGGTAGGGTTTGCAAATTGACCACAACTCTCTGTGTTTTTATCTTTTCATATTTAGGATATCATTTGGTATTCTTTGTTGTAATGCTTATATTTTAATTAATATAATAGTATGTGCATGTGATTTTCCTTAAAAAAAATGTATAGGAAAATATCACCATTAAATTTATAAAATACATAATGATTTAATTTAGAATTTATTTCTCCATGTTCTCCTTCTCACTCATTTAATGTCACGTACAGGTGCTCTTTATTTTGTTTGGTTTTTATAAATAGATTGATTATGGAAGGATTGGGTTGGGAAGATGTGGCAAAGTAAATGGTGACAGTTAATCCAAGATGAAAGATTGAGTTTAATGAGTTGGCAATGGTATTGATGTTTATTTTTATATAGTTTGAAAGGTGTGGATTGTGGAAGTTGCTTAAGTGCGGCTTGAGTTGGATTTTCAGCATTATCATGTTTTCTATTTTGTAAATAGAATGCTTCCTAGAGTTGTGAAGTTAAAACTTAGAGAAGTTTTATGTGTGAGTTAGTTTGATTTAAGTAAGATGGGTTTCTTTTCTCTTGCATCATGTAAGGAAAGTTTACCCTAGGTCATGTTATGTAAGGAAATTTTCTCTTCTCTTACATGTTGATGTTTCATCAAGAGAGCTATATACATAAGATTATTTTTGATAAAGATAAATGGGTTTTACATGGACCCGAAACCAAAATTTTTATATAACCCGTCCATCAGCCAATAAAAAAAAACCAACAACAAAAAAGGGGAACACCCCAGACAGAACACAAAAGCAAAAAGAAACAACAACTGACAAAACAAAACACAAACAAACACTTCATTAAATGTGTGCACCAGCTCCATGTTCTTATGGATGGTAGCCTTGTTGATTACCTCCAATTCCACCATAATGAACCTGGAGGTACCCTTATTGTTGCTCCTGCTTCTAGTCCTGGAACTAGTGCCCGTAGTTTTATTGCCACCAACAACAGAGTCTTCACCACTAGATCTTTCTTTCTATTACTTTCATTAGGGTCACTGTCAATAGGATTGGATCTATACTCCGCCAAAAAGGCATTGATCTTTTCCAACCCCTACATACTATTATTCATGGCCTCCTTACTTATGTCAACCATATTCTTAATATTATTCTTGATCTCCTCCATAGACTGCTCAACCTTCTCAATTATTTGCTCATGTTTATATTTCATAACCTTGACATCATGGGAAAGCTTCTGGGTTATGATCATGAGCTTCTCAGATTTGCTAGGCTTAGGTGAATCAGTGAAGATATCAATTATCTCCTTGATCCCCTCTTTGAGGGTATCAATCTCCTTCCCCATCCACTTCTAGTTGTTCTCCTGGCTTCTAGTCGCTTCCATCACTAGATTTATCAGAGAACTATAATTTTGTAAACCACCATCCACATATTTAGGTAGAGTCCCCCGCTACTTCTTCAGGACATTAAGAGGAATGTCCAATTTGATTTCTTGGTCCAAGGTCTTGGGAGCATATTTTTTAACAACCAACTTCTATTTGGAATAAGGCTCAGTTTTAGAAATCATCTTGTTGGTCGATTTATATTTACTCGCAGCCCATCTGGGGTGGTTCTTGCTACTATGGGTTGCAGGAGTGACCAACATCTCACCCTCTTCAACCGGCTTATAATCAGGGTCAACAAGGGGTTTGGCGCTTCCATTATCCTCCATCTCCATATCTGAATTAGAGACATCTTGAATATTAGTATTAGGGATTTGGCCTTTCTCAGAGAGGGAGGGCACAACTTCAAGGGCTTTAGTGTACTCCATAATAAGCACAATAAGCCCTTCATGGAGGACAAGATTATTAGGATTCTTAGCATGTTTTTCAAGGCTATTCTCCAAAGAAGAAACCAGATAGAAAGGAATCAAAATAATTTTGCCATGCCTAAAGTGATTCAAGATGGTAAAATAATAAGAACAAATACTGGCATATCTGTAATCAAGTGTAATGTACCTCATGATGAACTCAGCCATGTTTGCCCAGGGAGCCATAAGATCCTTTCTATTGTAGCCACCATCGACCATTTTATTAACTCTTGAATGCTCCTTATCTTTATTAAAAAAATTTGCCACGTCTTCCTCCCTATTTTTATGTCTCTATGAAATCTTTTGCCATTCATAGCCAAACCCATAACCGTTACCACCAGGGTTTCATCTAGCTAATAATCAGTACCATAGGCCCTCAAAACCCTTTTTCTTCCACCCATTGAAAAACATTTTTGTGAGCAGAGGAGAAGGGCCATGGAGTCTTTCTAAGAAGGGAACCATTCCCCCATCAACAATTTCCTATCACACTTCCTTATTTTTCATCCATTTGTCAAAAGTGGATGGATCTTTCTTATTCTTGTCCCCACCTAAAATGGTTTGGGTCACCAAACAAAAATAGGAAATGGGCCACACTAGACAAGTCTCCAAATAGAAGCAAGACATGGGCCACACAAGAAGACAAAAAATTTAGGCACAAGTGAAGTTTCTAGATCTTCGGATAGGCAAATTGAAAGGATACCATTTCCCCAACAACTTAATCAAGTCATGATTATTCTTTATTGGTTACCGCAAGTGGATGGTATCAGCATAAGCTAGGTCGAACAATATTTTTGGGAAAGAGTCTCGATTGCTCAACCATTTTGCCGCCACATAGGCCACTGCTATATTGGCCAATAAATCCGTCGCTTTATTGCCTTCCCAAAAAAATGTGAGAAATTTTCAATTCATCCAACACTTTAATCATATCATAGAAATATTTGATCAAGTTGGTGATAGTCTAACTAGGAACCACACACCCTTTCAAACAATTGATAATGTTGAGTGAGTCAGATTCCAGCCAGACCTTTCTAAACCCTGCCCTTTTAGCCATGTGCAATCTAAAATGGGCAGCATTAGCCTTGCAAAGTGGTTAGGCTGGGTTCCTAGAGGGAGCATCACCATATATATGTAAGATTGTTATAGTAACTAGGATTGGCATTTAGAAACCTAAGTTTTCTCTTGAGGTAGAAGGGAAAATCCAACAAATTTGCAAGTTTTTCCCCCCATTGGGGTTTCCAAGGTAATTCTATGTTATTCTATCATTTTGTTTATATATTTGGTTTCACATGAATTTTCTACCATTATTCATTATTGTTAATTAACCCAATGTATTAACTGTTATAAATCAAATAAATAAGAATGGTTTTGGTTCAATTGTGTGAAATTTATTGAGAAATTAATCTATGGCTAGGTTATAGAAATTCACATGGTATCATATTACTAAACTCTAAACATGAAGCCAAGTTTTGTATCAAATATTTTTTGGATTTAAATTTTAAATTTCTTTGAGAGTTTTATTTTTCAATGGCATCCAATATTTGATATGAAGATAGGCCTGAAGGCATGTCTAACTTCTTACAGCAAAAGGCTCGAATTACATGCATTATCAAGGACAATAGGTTTACAGATCTACACTAGTACAAAAGTTACTCCAGTAACAAATGATCCTATTTCCTTAGATTCACATGAAATCAAGGAGACCAAGGAAATGTGGAATAGACTCAAAAAAATTTATCAGAGCAACTATCAAAGTTGTAATATGATGTTGAAGGATAAATTGCATAAAACCAAGATATCTAAGGGTGAGAATGTGACTTCTTACATGTACAAGTTGATAGAGGTTATGGATGTGTTGGCTGCTACTAGAGAGATGATTGTTGATGATGAGTTGGTGTGGATAGCCCTAAATTATTTTTTGAATTACTAGGAAGTGTTTGTCAAGTATTTTGTTGGTAGAGATCACCTACCAAATCATGTGAGGATTTAGGATGATTTTGTGCAAGAGGAGATCCATGAAAGTGTTCATCCAGGAGGTTAGTTGAAGAATCTAGAATATGAAGGAAATATTTCTCTTGTGAGAAAGGGCAAGAAAAAGTTTAATAAAGCAAAAATTGAAGGGTATTCTTCCAAGAATGGGAAAAATAAATATTTGAGCAAGATAAAGTATTTTTTTTGGCATTAGATGGGTCACTATGCCAGTTAGTATCCGAATAAGAAAATAAAGGACAAGAAGAAGAAGAAAGATGTTGTCACAACAAAGGTGGATGAGTTTGCAACATGGTTTGATACTGAGTTTTCATTGATTTCTTGTCTCTCATGTTCAATTGCCAATAGTATATGGTATATTAATAGTGGGGCTTCTTGCCACATGATGAGAGTCAGAGAATGTTTCACCAAGTTTGAGGAGAAGTTGGATTTATAAATTTATCTTGGAGACAATTCCAAGTACCATGCAACTGGTGTCAGCATAGTCAAGTTTCAGAGAGAGTCTAAAAAATCTCTATTAGTGGAGGATGTGTTGTATGCCACTAGCATGATATATAATTTAATCTTTTTCTCAACTTTAGAGGACAAGGGTTAGATGATGACCTTTCAAGGGGGAATAGTATTTATCCATCCTAATAATTCAAAGATAGCAAAAGTTATTGGACTTAGTCATGGAAACTTGTTTCAATTACAGTTTGAGCTAGCACATGCATTGGTGAGTATTTGTAGGGGCTAGAAGAATTGTGGCATAGGAGGATGGCTCATCTTAACCATGAATAAATTAATTTTCTCACAAAAATAGTGATAGGGTTTCTTGAGATGAAGGTAAAAAAGAATGAGGTGTGCAAGGGTTGTGCTCTTAGGAAATATGACAAGACCAATTTTTGAAGCAGTGACACTAGATCCAAAGGAATTTTGGATCTTGTACACCTAGATGTGCATTGGCCCATGTTAATAGGATCCTTGAATAGGTACCAGTGTTATGTTACTTTTATTGATGATTTTTCTAGGAAGATGATATATTTTCTGAGGAATAAAGATGAGATCTTCAGTAGGTTCAAAGAGTTTAAGCCTCTCATGGAGAACCAAAGAAGGAGGAAGATCAAGATATGTTGAGATCTAATAATGGAGGTGAATATACCTTTAATGCCTAAAAATATTTATATGCTCAAGAAGGTATCAAGAAAGAGTTGATAGTTCCATATAACCCTCAATAGAATGGGATTGCTAAATGAAAATAAAGGGCTATAGTTGGAGAAGTAAAGGCCATGCTTCATGTTCACAATTGGCCTTGGTTTTTATGGGTAGAAGCTTCTAATACAATTATGTATTTTTTATAATAAAAGCCCACCCAATGTGTTGGGAAAATTGACTCCAGATCAGGTGTTCATTGGGAAGAAACTGAATTTGGAGTACATTAACATCTTTGGATGCCTTGTTTACTGTCATTTTATCATGGAGAAGAGAACCAATTTGAAAACAACTAAAAATAAGGGTACATTTGTTGGGTATAGTCAAACTTATGAGGCCCATTGTGTTTACATTATTGCCCTTAGGAAAATAATTATTCGAAGAGATGTGAAATTCGATGAGGAAAGGTATCTTTAGAATTCTAGTTCCTTGATGAAGGTTCAGAAGGAGGAGTAGACACCCAAGGATGAAGTAACACAAATTTCTTAAAGTTTAGTCACACAAGATAGAGAGTAGAGTAGGCAGGAGGAGCAAGTTCATCAAGAGGAGGAATAGATGATTCCTTAGTATCAAAATCTTATCATAAGGAGGAGAGGGAACATGATATTTGAGAAGACAATAAGAGGGGCTCAAGAGTATGTTGGGGATCCTTAGGATTCATATAGACAAAGAAAGGCTCCCAAATGTTATTCTAACTATATGACACTTATGAGTGAATTGATTGAGGTGGAGCCTTCTATCTTTCAAGAGGCATCCAAGCACCAGGTATGGAGGGATTCCATGGTCGAAGATTATTCTTCCAACATGAATAATAGAATGTAGGAGGTAGTGTCATGACTAGAAGATAAGTCTATCATGCACTCAAGATGGTTGTATAAGATCAAGCATGTTGTAGATGATAGTGTGGAATAGTTCAAAGCCTAGTTTATGGCTAAGCAATTTTATCAAAAGGAAGGGATTGATTATGACTAGACCTTTGCTCCAATTACAAATTACTAAGCCATATGGGCTATCATTTTTTTAGTATCATACATGGGTTGGAGGATTCATAAGATGAATGTGAAGATGACCTTCCTCAATAGACCGATTGTGAAAGAGATTTATTAGAACAACTAGAGGTTTTCTAAGGTGCATGGGAGGGATTCCCATGTATGTAAGTTGAAGAGAGCATTGTATGGGATAAAGTAGGCTCCTAGGGCATGGTATGCATGTATTGATAGTTACTTGTAGAGTGAGGGCTTCACTAAGATAGGGGTGGATCCAAACATGTACTATATTTAGGTGAAGGGTGAACTTCTCATATTGGTGTTATATGCTGATAAATTATTTCTTATAGGGTTAGAAGAGCTCATATAATATTGCAAGTTAGATCTTGCAGGAAAGTTTGACATGAATGACTTCAGATTGATGAATTGGTTTTTAGAGTTGGAGTTGTGGTAGGAAGAGGGATAAATATTCCAAAGGCAAGTAATGTCCATAATTGATATCCTAAAGTGATTCAAGATTGATAGGGAGATTGCTAGAAAAGTGTTCAAAAGGGCTAATTTGCTTAAAAGGTTTAATTTGTTACCCAAAGACTTGTTTAAGTCTATTGTGTGTGTTTATAAAGTCCTTCTTGTGGTTATAGTACCAAGCAACGCATGTATCACTTTTCTAACAAGCTCCTTTGGTGAAGGCTCACTCCCATGCTCAAAATCTACTCAAATTTCTCACTCCACCCATCTACACACCCTCAATCTTTGTTATTTAGCATTCAACCCTCTATTTCAGAGTGCTTTAGGATTCTTTTGCATAGACAAGTAAGGGCAGAAAAGTTTTCTTCAAGGTTTGATGCTCACAATTTGGTTTTAGGCTCATAGCCCTTAGCTACTCAAACTCCAACCAAAGCTCAAAAACCTCCAAAAGGGACTACACACTATCCAAAGGCCTATTTGATGCTCAATTTCATGGTGTTGGAGAGATATCATAAGATTCCATGAGTTCCCAAGTCCTCCTTGAAATCAGATTTTGAAATTTTGTCAAAACTATCAAAAAGGGATACTAGCCCATGGAGGCCTAATTGGCCTAAATTTGCTCATCCTTCTCAACGATGGGCTTCTCCTCAAACAAAATTTATTTGGTTGATGGTTTAGGGGTATATACTAACTGATTTTCATGGTTTAGGCCGTTGTTGGGGCAATATGAGGACTGTCCACCATTTGTGGCCTAATTGTAGGGTTTTGGAGGGTTTTGAAGATTGTCCACCTAGTTTTCTTTGTTGTCCATCAAAGAAAGTACCTAGACCCTCTTAGGTCATTTGATCTATCTTAGACATGTGTCCCCTACCTTTGACACACAAGCATAATTCCAAACACTTGGAAAGAAACTGAAAATGGAGAGAAATGTCATTGTGACTGTCAACTTGCTGCCCTTTACCAGTCAGTTTGCTGCTGCACTTTTTGGACCTATTTTACAAGAAGTATCAACTTGTAAAGAACCTCAATGAGGTCTTAAAACATTAAAAAAACCTCCTATTACATTTTCTCCATCATTAAAGGCTTGGATTATGCTCTTAAAGCATTCCATTAGCATTTTGTCAAATACAAGTCATAAAAATAGTGAACTCACTGTTTGCTTACCAAAGATAAAGTTTAATAGGATCAAGATAAACCAATGAGAAAAAGTGATCTTACACACCATTGGCCATATGTTCAGATCTCTTCCTCATGTATTTTTCACTCCAAATTAGACTTTGGGTGCAAATCTTGAGTTTTAAACACACTACTAGCCGAGTATTCAATACTTGCCTAGTATTCACTCAAATCCTTCTTCCAACCACCATTTTGGCTTAAAAGAAAGAATATGTACAATATATACATGAGTTCCAACTTGAATGAATCCATATTGTTTGATCCCAAGCATGGATTAGTCAAGTGGAGTCATTTTGGAACTTCAAACCCTTGACAGGGCAGTGAGCACATAGTTTGGAAATAATTTTGTACAATCAAACTTACAGAAGAAACCAATGAAAAAATAAATTAGAGAAAATTATAAAAGTACTATTCACACTTTACCAAAGGTACATTATGAATTAAGAAGCTACAGTACAGATCATTGTACTAAAAGATACAAAAAACCAATCATAAAGCCATTATTTCATGATTTTATTAAAGAAACTCTTTTTTAAACAATCACCAACCATTTCAAAGGAAAAGGGAGGAATTTTATAGTTTTTACAGTTGGTTATAAAGCCTTAGTATGGATATGAGCCTTCCATAACTCCATCTTGCAAGGAAAGTAAAAAAGATGACAACTTTTACAACTTTTCAGGCCAAATGACAACATTTCTTGCTCCAAGATGCATTTTAGACAACCTAACCTTATAAACTTGTCTAAACAACTTTCATATGCCTAAAAAAACTTATCTAATATGTTCCAATTCTTTGGAAAGCATTAGAAGACTTTTTTGGCAATTTTGCATATTTTTGCCAAAAATTGTCAACTCAAAGCCTGAAAGGAAAAACTTGATCTCTAGAGCCCAAAATGAGATCAAAACCACTAAAAATGACACAAAACAACCTAAAAAAACATTAAAAACCTAACACAAGACATTAAAAACATAAAAGCATTAAGTAATAAAAAATGGGAGTTTTACTCAACTAGGTGCTCCTGCACCATACTCCCCCAAAGACAAAGAAGTCATGTGACTCCTTGAGGCAGAAAAGAAGAAATGATGCCAAAATTATGAAATTCAATTTCAGGTATCCATGTGGCCTCTGAGATAGGCTTATCCTTCCATTTGATTAGATGCTCCATATAGGTCTGATTCCTTGTCTTCTTGAGAACCCTGGAGTCTAGAACATGTTTTGCTTGGGGAAAAGAAAGAGAAGGGAGAGATAGATCAGAAAGGGATTTGGAAACATCTGAAACTCTTTGAATCTCCTCAGGTGGCTTCCCTTTGAAAGCAATCAGATCTGCAACATTAAAAATGGGGGACAAAGAAACATTAGTAGGCAAATCCACTTTGTTAGCATTAGACCCATACTTAGCCAAGATCTTGTAAGGGCCTATTCTCCTCATTTGAATTTTTCTTGGAAATCCCTTTTGTAGCCTTTCCTTGTTCAAATGAACCATCACATAATCACCTATGGAGAACTAAACATCTCTCTTTGTAGCATCCACTCTTGCCTTCACTTTTTGGGAGGTATCTTGGAGAGCTTGTCTCACTTTCTCATGAACCTCCTTCATGGATTTGAAGCCGGTTTGGGTGGAGAAAATGAAATTTGGTAAGATATTTTCAAGCCTAAATGCCAAGATCTTAGCAAGAAACTTGTAGGAAACATTGAGTATGGTGATAGGTCACCGATTCTTTATAAGAGGATCCCCATCTTTAGGGAGCAACTTGATGATGCCACAATTGATGTTCTCTCAAAGGGAGCCAATGTCAATGGCTTCATTATACATTTCAAGAAGGTCACCACAAATCTATTCTATGTTAGCTTTATAGAACTCAGAAGGGAGTCCATCTAGCCCAAGGGCCTTATCATTCTTAAGGGCATTAATGGCTCTCTCAATTTCCCCAATTGTGATTCTTTGCTTGAGGATAAGGGATTCAGTAGGAGATATTTTAGCCGGGATGAGTTGCATAATGTTAGCTCTCATAGTTCTGGCGTGGTCTGAGTCATCAGAGGTGAACAGGTTTTGATAAAACTTAGCAAAGGCTTCGATGATGCTTCTTGGATCAGTGATTTCAAGGTCATCAATCATAAGCCTATCTATAGATTCCCCAACATTTGTCCTTTTGAGAAGGTTAAAGAAGAATTTAGAACCTTTATCTCCAAGTTGAAGCCATTGTTGTCTACTACGGATCATGGCCCCTCTTATCTTAGCCTACTGGTGACTTCTGAGAGCATCTCTTACCTTGGTCAGTTTGGTGGTTAAAGGGATGCTGTGAGGAGATTGTTGTACATCCTTCTCAATAAGATGTAGCTGAGAGGTGAGGGTTTTCTCAATATATCTATAATCTTTGGCTCTTTGTTGACCCACGGTTCGGAGCAATTTCTACCAAGCAGGGACACTATAGTTCCACCTGCCGAGGTGTGAGGATAGGTTCATATTTTGTCTATTCAGAATCCTAATCAACTTAATAGAAGAAAGGACGGTAGGGTCTTTAAGAAGGCTGGAGTTGAGGATGATTTTTTTACACCTTTTGCAATTGTAGGCAGAGGAGGAAAAGAATTTAATCTAGGAGACAATTGGGTGATGATTCGACATAGTAGAAGGTCTAACAAAGATAATGCTACCATTAATATCATGAACAAAGGAGAAGTAATCTTTGTTAGCATAGAATCGATCCAATCTTGAGTAGATCTAGTTGGGGCCTTTTCGGTAATTGCACCAGGTATGCCAAATGCCACAGTTGTCCTTTTTATTACCAGCAAGGGGATCAAACAAATTTTTGAATGTTTTAAGCTTATCCCAATGGGACTTCTTTGTGCCCTTCCAGTCAAACGGGTTGCCCCCAAGTTTGTCAGACTCGACCTCAATCTTATTGAAATCCCCCCCATAATCCAGGTTGTGTCAGGGAGGGATATCAAATATTCCCATGAAAGGATCCTATCGTTATAGTCATTAGGAGCGTATATAGAGAAAACTCCAAACACTTTGTTATCAATATTAAGAATAGCCCAAACAACCCGGTTGCAAGGGGATACCCCTGTTTGGGTAAAAAAATTGGCCCACTTATGATTAATGAGAAGAGAAACCCACCCTTGCCTTTGGGGTGATCAGTACAAATTTTGACAGAGTCTCTCCTGATGAAGTCAAGATTGACTTCAGGATTAAATCTAGTGGTCTTTAGTTCTTGGAGCATAAGAATATCAACATTGTTAACAGAGTTCATGAATGACTTAACAATATGTTTCCTATCAGTGAATTACAGTCCTCCTATATTCCATGAGACACAATCCATAAGAAACCATTGGTTATCGGATCCTTGGCCTCCATCGGGCTACTGACAGCAAATTAAGGGTTTATTGTTTCCCCCCTTTCTTTTTATGTGCAGGGCCTTTGTTCTTAGAGCCCATAGGATGACCTTTCTACTTGGGAATGGAGCTCATCTCAAGCAGGTTGATATCCTCACCTTCATCATTATAATCCATGGGGGAGTCATCATGGTGAAGGTGCGGATAAAGGCCAGGAGCAACGATGAGAACCATATTTGGAGAGCATGGGACTTGAGAGCAGAGGGGGTCATGATCAGGTGAGGCAGTGATGATCTCAATGACCTGATAATCCCCAATCTTATTAAGTTTTATTGGTTCAACCACAGAGCCAATGTTGGAACCATAATTGGAGTTCCCAGAGGTGATTGACCGTCTGACAGAACCTCCTCCAAGATTGGAGTTAACATTGATTTTCTCATCATTTTCAAAAGCTTTAATGATGGATTTAACCACTGAATTGGTCTAGGATTTACTAGCAGATGACCACGTGGTCATGACATGATAAACAAAAGGATCAAGTTTTTTACTTTTATTATGTTCAGGGGTTTTATTGGTCACTTTTACTTTTTCAAGGGCGAGTTGTTGAGCATTTTTTCTTTTGCATCTTTTGGATTTGTTTGTGACCACCTGGAATTCATCACCATGCTCTTGTTCCAGTGGAATCAATGCTTGTGTAACCAGAGAGTGAGGAGGAGGTTCGATGTTAAATTAACCCACTATCGGGCGAAAATCATCTTTGCCGGCATTTGAGTCCTTTTGGCAGCCTCAGGGGTGGATTGAGCAGGGGGATTGGTAGCTTTAGCCCTAGTTTCACCATTGTTTTTGTTGCAGTTAATAATAGGGCAATCTTTACGGACATGCCCTTCTCTTTTACAGAGGAAACACGCATTAAGACCCCCAAGAATTTCTACAGGGCAGGAGAAACTCTCACCCATAATATTCATGTTTAAAACCCTAGGTATGTCTATGTCGGGTTTAATAGAGATTAGTAATCTGGCATCAAGATTTGCAACCAATTGAGTCGGATTGTCCATCTGAATGACCTTACCGATAGGCTCGAGCATTTGAAGGATGAATATCCAGAGAAATGGTGGAACAGTTTTTACAAGAATCCACCTAGGGCAAGATAATGTGAGGATTTCTTAAGAGATAGCCTCAGTAGTCCAGCCTAGGGCTCGAAAAGAGGTCTTACCCATAGACCAATATTGCTTTTTTTAGGGCTTCAGTTTGCATTTCATGGTTATGAAAAAAAATCACATATAAGCCCCTTTTGTATCTGCCTACACAAGGAAATACGGAGTCCAAGCTTAAGAATCCAATAGTTAAAGAAACAGTCGTCCATAAAATTTCCTAGGCGGACATTTATCGACATCAATACAAGCAAAGAACACTGGATTAGTTTTAAGTCTATCCTTTTCTAAGGATATCTCATTCAACATACAATCGTTAGGCATCATGAGGCATGAATCAAGAGCAGAGTTGGAGCCCTTACCCGATGCATGCCCTCCTCCATCTCCAAGGGACACCACAAACTGAGCTTGTTTAGAGACCTCCAAAGCAGCATTAGAGACGATAGCTGTGTAAGATGCCTTCGGAGACCAAAAAGAGGTATTGAAATTATTACCGGGGCTGGTTGCAAGGTTAGGTTTAGAATGGGATGGTGCAATGAATGCACCGTCTGAACAAGGCTCCATATTGAGCCGAGTGATCACAAACAGAAAGAATAATTGCAAGTAAATACTGACATAGCAATAAATTGAAGTTAACTGACTGCGAAAGGAAATAAGGAAGGGTTAATTCAGATCAAACCACGTGGAGGAGGGTATCCTCCTCCACCCCGTCAGCTTTGCCACCCGTCAGAGCGTCTGGAAACCAGCTTGCAGTGCGAATGGTGAGGTTGCCTTTCGTAGCTAGATCACCGTTTGTTCAGCGAAAAAATTCTTAAGCATTAATTTCAACTTTACCAATCAAAATTGAATTATCCAAGAATTTTTATAATTTGATAATTTATTTTATTAAATTCAAAAATTTCTTATTATAAAATTATCATAATATTTTTTAGTAGATATTTATAACTCCTATTAATTATTTATTTAATATTAAAATTAATACTATAAAAAATTATTTTTTAATGGAAACTTGTCCACTATTACTAAAATATTTGTGATATGCAAGTTTTAAATGCTATAACAAACACTAACAGTAAGATTCAGAGAATTTAATATCCGAATTCTATTTTGAACAATCATATGTTTTGAATGATTTTGTAATGAATCAGGCATGGACATATCAAATTTCTATGGTGACAACAGATTTGACAATAATTTCCAGATAAAAAATTAGTTTTTCTACAGAGATCTATCTATCAAAGAATGCTGCTTCAAATTTATACATATAAAAAAAGGAACGCTTGGAAGTAACGTCACAAAAAAATTCAATCGATGCAAAGGGTGATATATTAAATTTCTATTGTGGCAACTGATGTGACATCTGTTTTCCATAAAAATTTCAGATTCTCAATAGAAATCCACCTCTCTTCCAGAGCTGCTCCAGGTTTATACATATAAGAAATATTTGACCCATAGAAGGAAGCTATGTCAGTTCCGCACAAGAAAATTCGATCAGATGACCACACTGTTGCACGAACAGAGCCAAGTTTATGAGGGAGAGGTTCCAATTTTGTCCATACATTTCCTTCCCAATCATATTACTCTATTCCATTCCGTGCAGTAAACAAACTTAGTCGTCCAAACGCATACAGAAAATTATTCCAGAATATATGATTCCAAGACATATTTACTATTGTTGTCCATACTCTTGTGGTGGGATCAAATCTTTGAGTTCTATTATCACGACCAATGACATAAAATATTCCTTCAATAAAAACACCTCTACACGAGTCAATTTCTTGGTGCATCTCAGGGAGAAGCTCCCACTTGTCCTCATCTATTTTATAAACTGCAGCTTCACGGAGTGCATGACCAGGACGAATTTTGGTAAATCCTCCTGCAATGTAAATTGTTCCTTCAGGTGATGCACAAAATGCAAAATCGGTTCCAGATCTTGCAGTGGGAATTTCAGCAACTCGCTTCCAGGTAATAGACGATAAATCATACACCCAAATGTTTACAGTAGAAACATAACTCCTGCCCAGCAAAAATATCTTATGGTTAACACTTATAATCTCAGAACATTCTGAGATAGTAGATATAGTGGGAATCCAAGGGAGTATCTCACATGATTGATCAAGAGGGTCGTATATAGATATCCCACGATCCTGGAGGAAACATATATATTTCTTAGCCAGTCCTAACTTGATTCTATCTTGATAAAACTGGAAACATTCCATCATTTTTTTAGCAGGTTTCAACAAC
The DNA here is from genome assembly GCF_030272615.1 of Cryptomeria japonica. Taxonomy (NCBI): domain Eukaryota; kingdom Viridiplantae; phylum Streptophyta; class Pinopsida; order Cupressales; family Cupressaceae; genus Cryptomeria; species Cryptomeria japonica. The sequence continues at coordinate 209,460,191 of NC_081411.1, forward strand.
AGCTTAATCTCTATTTGAGATTTATATGGGACTCTTAGTAAGATGTCTCGAAATATTTGTTCAGGAAGTTCCTGCAAAAAATCCATTATGATGTCTTTCTAAGTAAGATATGAAGCTCTATTCTTTTACACCAAGTCCAACGTGTGCAGAAACTCAGAGAATTATATTCAGTTGTGTGTTAAATGGCGGTTAAATTATAGTTGCTTTATACTTGAAACGCCCCTCCAGATTTAAAGGCTCACACCCTTTGGAAATTCCAGATATTGAATTAACAGTAAAAAAATATGTCATAAATGTGATACATATAATATTTCTGTTAATTACGTGCTATTACAGTAAAATATAAATGTAGTTAATAATAATTTTATTTTTTAAATAATTTAAATCTTATTATAAAGTTTTGTTTCACTTCCCATTTAATGTAATATTTTTTTTTTTATGTTATTCAAATATTATTTAAAAAAAAATGTTTCTTAATCAGATAGGTTTTTCATGTTGGGAGTTTTTTTAAGGTTTTTTGAAAAAACATAAGAAAAAATTCAATTTTAAAGTTAAAATTTTATAAATTCTGTTAAGATTTTGTTATCGTAGCTTTAAACTTTGAAGATTTTTTTGAAAGATTGTAGAGGTTTCATAAGGTTTAATTTTTATGAGATAAAATTATTTTCATTAAGAACCTAGACCTAGACCTTTATGCTATAATCTCTCTTATGAATCAATATATAAATATGGCCCTACCTTTATGGATAAAAAAATTTAAAAAATTAATTTTTTATAGATCTACGTTTTCTTCCAGTAAAAAAATTCACCATTACACCTTACATAACATTCTTCAAACACATAAGACCCAACATTTCTTGCATTGCTCCTCCTAGGGGGTGAATCAAGATTAATGTTGACGGGGCAGCCAAAGGTAATCCTGGGCCGACAGGCTGTAGGGGAGTTGGGCATGATTACAATGGTAGGCTTGTCTCGACAGTGGCACTTGTTGGTATTTTTAGATTGTTGGCTTGTTGCATATAGATTACATTAATGATATGTTGTCATTGATGTCAATTGAACTGGTATGATTAAATTTAAGGAAGATGTTGTAAACCGGTATATGGGAGTTTGTAAGTTGAACTACTGTATAAGGTTACACATTTCTATGTTATGTAAACCGGTAAACCCTACCAGATGTTTTGTATTAAACCCTAACTGATCAAGTTTGTTGGTTTATGTTCAGCGGTAATGATGGAGACAAGTGTGATCATTGTATGAGAATAAGTTCAAATTAATTTGGCGTGCTTTGATTGTCTTAGAAAGGAGCAAAGTGGATTGCATCAAATGCATAGCGCGTGATCAACTACAAGTCCAATGAAGCAGTGATCATGGAGCGGTTGGAATTTTCTTGATTAATGTGAAGAGATTGTTATGATTTCTAACGGTCAAGATTGTACTGACTTGCTTGTAATCTCGATGATGAGAATTAGATTTTTGTTGTGTTATCGACCTAGTTGATTTGTATTTAAGGTCGATGAAGTTGTTTGTAAAAAGTGTTGGCAAAGTCGACAGAAATTAGTTGAGTGTGTGGTTGCCAAACCGATGGATGGATCTGCAGTTTGTGTAAAGGCAGATTGAAGATTAAGAAGGACCTGATCAAGTAGATGTAGTGTTATTCAAACAGATTAAGAAAACCTGTCGCTTTCTAACAATTATAGTAGAAATCAAAATCCCCTAACCGGGTAAGCTCTAACAAGCATGGTTGCTTATTAAATCCTCTAACAAGGTGGTCCATTAGTTTCGATTCTCAAATCCTCTAGCGAGGTTACTCCTAATAGGGTATTGTTCTTTTCATCAAGGCATATTTGTAAATCCCTTAACCGGGTGATTCCTAACCGGAATTAGTTCATAACAGGACTTATTGTAAAAGTTGTAATAGGCTTGGCTCCTAAAAGGGTGAACTTCAGAAGAGTTCAGATAGCTATCCTTGTGAGTCTCATCTTACCGTGGTTTTTAACTATTTGGGTTTTCCACGAATAAATATTTTTGTGTAATGGTGAATGCTTTTGTGGTTATGATCTTATTTGTTGCTTTGATTAACTACTTAACTATTTTGATAAGGCATGATAACTAGAAGCATGAGAGATGGATATGTTGATATTTGATTAAGCATTGTTGATGTTTACAAGATTGAAGTTGTTTACTGTTAAGTTGGTATAACAGTCAAACCAATTGATGATTAGTTGATATTGATAATCGTTGAGATATTATCTTGACTAAGTTACTTGTTGATAAGTTTATTTTTGAGTTTGGGAGTTTGTATTAGTTTTTGAGTATACTTATTCACCCCCCCTCTTAGTATTCTATCGGATCCTTATTCTTTCATCATATCATCATTTGGCATCAGAGCATCTCAAGTACTCTTAGATCTCTAAGCCTAAGATCTTGAGTAAAAGATCCTATAGATCATGATGAAGAAAGAAGGTCTAAAGTACAACAAAGATAACTATAGGATATGGACCGAAAAAATGAAGATTTACATTAAGAGTCTTGGTAGTCAATATTGGGGACATGTTAAAACTTTATATGTTGCACCTACTCATACTCTAACTGATGATCAAAACAAATAACAACAAGAGAATCATCAAGCATTAGAGGCTATTATCAGTTCCCTGTCTGATGCTCAATATGTAGATGTTCATGGTCTTGAACTACATATGAAGTTTAGAAAAAACTTGAAGAGATTTATAGCAGTGATGAACATGTTAATATTGTCAAAGATGAGAGTTTAAGAGGAAAATTTGATGACATGATAATATGTGAAGGTGAGAATATCCAATAGTATGGTCAAAGGATAAAAGGGATAATTGGTGAAATAAAGAGTGCAGGAGGGAAAGTGGAAGATGCCACAATTGCCAGTAAAGTACTGATGACCTTGCTACCGATCTATGATATTTGAGTTGCAGCTATTCAAGAGATGAAATCCATTAACAAGACTAAGGTAACTCTTGACTCTATTATTAGAAAACTTACTACTATTGAGTTAAATGGCTATGATGGTAGTGTACAGAAATCAAAATTTTCATTTAGATCTTTTGTCTCTAACCCATCTGTGAGAAGAAGTAGAGATACTGGTCATAGCTATGAATCTAGATCCAGCAGAGATGTTGATGATGAAGACACTTTAGTGGAGCTTGAAGCATTGTTGGCAAAATGACTACCTAGACACACTGGTAAATACAGAGGTAAGCTATTGTTGAAATGTTTTTCTTGCAATAAGATTGGTCATATAGCAACTAATTGCCCTAATAGTGAAAATGAATACAAGAGAGAAATTTAAGAAGTATAAGGGAAAAGGAAAGAGAGATTGTCTTGTAGCTATTGACAGTGGTATTACTGATGATGCTAGTGAAGATATTGTGTTTGCAGCTATTAAGGAAGAAACATCTGATTAGAAGGCTCTAGTATCTAGGATGGATAACTCTGATGATTGGATCATTGATAGTGGTTGTTCACATCACATGACTGGTGATGAGAGGAAATTTCTTTCCTTGAAGGAATTTGATGGCAGTGTTGTCAGATATGGCAATGACTCACCTTGTATGGTTAAAGGTAAGGGAGTTATTTCTCTTAATGGGAAGAGCAATGTTGATGATGTTTATTGGGTTCAAAATCTTAAGCATAATCTTTTGAGTGTGGCACAACCGAATGACAAAGGATACCCACCAGAATTTAGAAATGGCATGTGCAAAATATTTGATAACAAAGGTGAATTAATTGCAACCGGTAAACAAACCAGAGGTAATACATTTCCTCTTAATCCAAAAGTTAGCAACTGTTTGATTGCAAAAATAGATGATAGCTAACTTTGGCATAGAAGATTTTATCACATACATTTTGACAATATTATTTAAGTGAGTAAGTCTAAGACAGTAAGAAGTCTACCTCAAATAGATAAACCAGTTAATGCTCTTTATAAAGAATGTGAGTTAGGGAAGATGACTTCTTCTACCTTCAAAAGCAAGTCATTCTTAACAAAGTACTTGTTAGATTTGGTTCATACAGATCTATGTGGACCAATAAGAACTAGAAGCATTTTAGGTGATAGATATTTCATGATATTCACTGATGACTGTTCAACGATGATGTGGGTCACATTCTTGAAAGATAAGAATGAAGCTTTTGGTCAATTCAAGGCATTTAGGGCCTTGGTAAAGAAAGAGAGTTGCAAAAAGATCAAATGTCTGAGAACAGATCAAGGTAGTGAATTCACTTCTGTGGAGTTCACTAAGTACTGTGATGATAATGGTATCAAGCGGCAACTTTCTGCACCAAGGACACCACAAGAAAATGGCATAGCAGAAAGAAACAACCGGTAAGTGGTTGAAGTAACTAGAACTATGTTGATACAAGGAAATGTAGCAAAAACATTTTGGAGAGAAGCTGTAAGTACACCGGTCTACACAATGAACCAAATTCTGGTGAAAAGAGGTAAGGACAAGACACGTAATGAGTATTGGTATGGAAGGTCACCTAATGTTAGTTATTTTAAGATCTTTGGTAGTAAATTTTTTATCAAAAGAGGTGATTACATTGGCAAGTTTGAAGCAAAGAGTGATGAAGGCATATTTCTTGGCTATTCCACCAAGAGTAAGGCCTACAAATGTTTCAATAACCAGACTTAGAGAATTGTTGAGACTGTTGATTTTTGTGTAGATGAATGTCCTCAAGTTTCAGAAGCAACCAGTTCAAAGAAAAAGGATGAAGATCCTTGCATTTTTATTTTAGAACCTGAAATAGTTAAATCTGAAACCGATAAGGCAAATCCTAATGTACTTGTTCAACCGGAATAGATAATTTCAGAGGAAGAAGATGATGAAGAATCTGAATCTGAGGAGAATGATCATGTTATTCCTAGATATGTGAGACTGAATCACAGTTCTGGGTAGATTATTGGGGATAAGGATGTTGGAGTACTTACTAGAAGAAGAGTTAGAGAGAACTCTTGCATGATCTCCACCTTTGAACCCAGAAGTGCTAAGGAGGCATTTGGTGATGATCATTGGGTAAAAGAAATGGAAGAGGAATTGGATCAAATTGAGAAAAACAACACTTGGACCCTAGTACCCCGATCGGTAAACAAGAATGTCATAGGTACTAAATGGGTGTTCAGAAATAATTTAAATGAGGATGGTGTTGTAGTTCACAATAAGGCAAGATTATTATGCAAAGGTTATGCTCAAGAAGAAGGAGAGGATTATGGAGAAACTTTTCCACTAGTAGCAATACTGGAAGGAGTAAGAACATTACTTGCATTTGTAGCTCACAAGAAGTTAAAGGTATACCATATGGATGTCAAGTCTGCATTTCTGAATGGGATACTGGAAGAAGAGTTATATATAGAACAACCTGATGGTTATGCATTGACAGACAAAGAAGATATTGTATGAAAATTGCATAAATCTTTGTATGGATTAAAGAAGGAACCTAGAGCATGGTATGAAAGACTTCATGCACATTTGATGAAGATAGGCTTTGCAAGAACTAGTGATGACAACAAAATTTATCTCAAGTTTGAAGGAGACAAAATGTTGGTTAGTGAAGTATTTGTTGATGACATTATATTTGGAGGTAATGATGTCATGAGAAGCAACTTTGCAAATTAAATGAAGAATGAGTTTGACATGTCATTAGTAAGGGAAATAAAAAATTTCATAGGCTTGCAAATACAACAAATGAAGACTGGTATTTTCATTACTCAATCCAAGTATGTGAAATAAGTTTGGAAGACTTTTGGCATGAGTGACTGTAAACTAGTTGCAACTCCAATGATTATAGGTTGCAAATTGTCCAAGGAAGATTCATCTAAGTCTGTATATGAGAAGGAGTATAGGTCAATGATTGGCAAATTACATTATGTTGTTCATAGTTGACCAGATATTGTTCATGTAGTTGGTATTGTTGCTAGATTTCAGAAAAATCCAAAGGAAGCACATCTGATAGCAACCAAGAGAATTTTTAGATATCTGAAAGGCATAGTTGACTATGGATTATGGTATCCATATGGTAGAAACATTGATTTGAAGGCATACACTGATGCTGATTGGGCAGGAAATATTGATGACTGGAAGAGTACTACCAGTGGAGCATTCTTTTTAGGAGGAAGTCTAGTTTCATGGAGTAGTAAAAAGAAGAGTTGTACTTAACAGTCTATTGCTAAAGCTGAGTATGTAGCAGCTTATATGAATTGCACACAAGCTATTTGGATGAGAAACATTTTGGAAGGTTTTAAGATGAAGATATTAGAACCTATCCAAATTTTGTGTGATAATACGAGTGCAATTAATATTTCTAAAAATCTTGTTTTGCACGCAAGGACTAAGCACATTGAATTGAAGTATCACTTTTTGACTGAAAAATTTCAAAGTAAAGATGTTATCTTAGAGCATGTTTCTACCTAGGAGCAGCTTGCAGATATCTTTAGCAAACCTCTGCTAAAGACAACTTTTGAGTATCTTAGAAGTCAGTTGGGGGTTGTCCATCTTCATGAAGTCAGTTGAGCATGATGATGATTGCATCAGTCCCTGAACCACTTGCAAAATTTTTAAATGGATTGATGAAGGAGTGGATGTATCCACAGGGAGAGCATCAAGTAGCAGTATGTTGATGCATAGTGAGATTTTGATATTACATATTTTACTTTTCTTTTTGGTATTGCTGTCAAAGGGGGAGAAGAATTATGTGATTAAGGAGAAGAATTATGTTTTTGATTAGGTGAACCAGCGGCAAGTTGAAGACAACTAGAGCATGGTGAATACCTGGTAATATAAACCAGAATTCCTATTCACTAATCACAACAGCAATCAAAGACGTTGATATTTGTATTTCCATCAATGCCAAAGGGGGAGATCATTGGTATTTTTAGATTGTTGGGTTTTTGCATATAGATTGCATTAATGATATGTTGTCATTGATGTCAATTGAATTGGTGAATGATATTCATAATATTGCTGATGTTACTATTGATATTTCTTTTCTCTTGTAACCGGTATGATAAAATTTAAGGAAGATGTTGTAAACCAGTATATGGTAGTTTTTAAGTTGAACCGGTGTATAAGGTTAAACATTTCTATGTTATGTAAACTAGTAAACCCTACCAGTTGTTTTGTGTTAAACCCTAACCAATCAAGTTTGTTGGTTTATGTTGAGCGATAATGATGGAGACATGTGTGATCATTATATGAGGATAAGTTTAGATTGATTTTGCACGTTTTGATTGTCTTGAAAAGGAGCAAAGTGGATTGCATCAAATGCATACCGCATGATGAGTTACAAGTCCGATGAAGTGGTGATCATGGAGTGGTTGGAATTTTATTGATTAATGTGAAGAGATTGTTATGATTTCTAATGATGAATATTGTACTAACTTTCTTGTAATCTCGATGATGAGAAATAGGTTTTTGTTGTGTTACTGACCTAGTTGATTTGTATTTAAGGTCAATAAATTTGTTTGTAAAAAGGGTTGGCAAAGTTGGCAAAAATTAGTTGAGTGTGTGGTTGCCAAACCAGTGGATGGATCTGCAGTTTGTGTAAAGGCAGATTGAAGCTTAAGAAGGATCTGATCAAGTAGATGTAGTTCTATTCAGACAGATCAAGAAAACTCATTGTTTTCTAACAAATACATCAGAAATCAAAATCCCCTAACTGGGTAAGCTCTAACAAGCTTGGTTACTTATTAAATCCTCTAACAAGGTGGTCCACTAGTTTGGATTCTCATATCCTCTAGCGAGGTTACTCCTAACATGGTATTGTGCTTTTCATCAAGGCATATTTGTAAATCCCTTAACCAAATGAGTCCTAATCAAAATTAGTTCTTAAATTGACTTATTGTAAAAGTTTTAACAGGCTTGGCTCCTATCAGGGCGAACTTCAGAAGAGTTCAGATAGCTATCCTTGTGAGTCTCATCTCACCGTGGTTTTTACCTATTTGGGTTTTCCACATATAAATGTTTGTGTCTAGTGGTGAATGCTTTTGTGGTTATGATCTTGTTTGTTGATTTGATTAACTACTTAACTATTCTGATAAGGCATGATAACTAGAAGCATGAGAGATGGATATGTTGATATTTGTGTTTACAATATCAAAGTTGTTTACTATTAAGTTGGTATAATAGTCAAACCGCTTGATGATTAGTTGATGTTGGTAATCTTAGAGATATTATCTTGACTGAGTTACTTGTTGAGAAGTTTATTTTTGAGTTTGGAAGTTTGTATCAGTTTTTGAGTATACTGATTCACCCCCCCTCTCACTATTCTACCGGATCCTTATTCGTTCATCATATCATTAGCACTCCCACTGAGCACTCAGACAAACCATTTTTTTGAGGCAAATGTAGCCTACATTGGGCTTAAATTGGCTAGCCACAGAGGATTTAAGAAGGTATGGCTGGAGAGTGATTCAGTAATTATAATAAATTATTTGAACAAAAATTCTCCTCCTAGCTGGACAATTAACCATTTAATGAAGGAATGCTTTGAAATGATGACCAAATTTGAGGCTATTAAAATTTCACATGTTTTGAGGGAGGGTAACAGGCCAGCTGACCATGTGGAAAATCTCAGTGTGGTTAGAGATGATGAAAAGTAGTGGTAGGAAGGGGATTCCTTCCCATTATAGTTGTGTGAGTTTGTGAGGAAGGACGCCAAAAATATTTCTCCATTTGAGCATTAATGATGATAGATCACATGTGTAGGACTTTTCATAGAAATAAGTGAAGGTGAGTTGTCAGATTGTTCCTGTGACTTTGTTTGTTTTGCATTAGTCTAAAGCCTAGTTTTGGTGTCAACGGAAAGATTTACAAAAGAAGTAGCATAAAGGGGGAAGATAAGAACAGAGTGGAGTTGTCCTCATGTGAGTTTTGGGAGAAAAATAAGGAGGTCTAGAGGGAAGTCATTGATGAGGGAATGGATCCCTTTGTTCAGAAACTTCATGGACAAAACCATCAGCTCACGGATTAGTTTGTGAGAAATTGAGATAGTCGGGTGCTGCGTGTGTATGGGGAAGAGTTCAAAATTGACAAATCCTTTATTGCTGAGATTTCCGAGCTCAATATGAAGTGTACAAAATTTTTTAGGGAGGAAGAATTCAGAAGAAGCCATCTCTATTTTCTATGAAAACAAGAGTAAAAGAAGAAGGGTTAAAAAGAACCTGGATGGCTGCTACAATAGGTTGGACCTTTAGAGTCTTTAGGTAGATATGGTGGAGTTCATAATGAGGTACATAACCCTCGATGGTTTCTTTGCTAGCATCTTTTCTTACCATTTCATGATTCTGAATCATTTTAGGCATGACAAAATTCCATTTTATTTGTTATCTTCTTTGGAGCTATTTATTAGTAAGCACTCTAAGAGTGAGGATAATTCAGTTCTGCATGAGAGTTTAATCCTCCTAATCATGGAGTATGCTAAAGCTCATGAGGTTAAACCCTCCCTTGCTCTAGAAAACACTAAGTCATTAGCAAGCTAGGTGGTGCATGATGTTTTAGATACAAAATTTGACAATGCAGAGGGAAAATTGGTTATGGACTAGAATGATGTCCATGTGTCAAAAAATTCAGATTATAAACTCTCGGAGGATGAGGGTCTCCTGCAGAAGACCATGACTAGAACTAGTAGTGGTAGAAAAAATCCACCTAGATGGGTTGTTAAAAAGAAATCCCTTATTTTGCAGACCCACATCTTGGGCCCGCAAAATCTAAAAAAATAGAAGACTAGAAAAAAGGTGGAGATTCCTAACAAGGAGGATAATGAAATTAGACTTGACACCCCCATCAATGTGGACCCCAATGAGAACAAAGATGATGAAATGGATAGTGATAAGCTTCTCTGGAAGTCGCTGATGTATCAGGAGAAGTTCTTTCGATGGTTTTTTGAGGAAATTAATATTATGAAATAGGGGATTAAAGATCTCATTGTCACTTTCATGAAGATTCCAACTCTAGATAAGACTGATGAACTCTTGAAGTTGTCCCAACAAATTGTGAAAGATATTAAGGTTATGGAGACTAAACATGAGGATAAAATCGACAGGCTAGAGAAAGAAATACAGAAGATGAAAGGTAAACTCAAGGGTTTTGTGGAGGTTAGCAAGGAAGCCATGCATAATAGTATTGAGGGCCTCAAAAGAGTCAATGAGGAAATCGCCATGCAAAAGGAGTAGATGACCAAAGACGAGAGATCCCTAGATAGCAATTTTGCTAAAATAAACCAAGAGGTGCACGCATCCATGGGTCCTTTTACTAGGACCAGGAGAAAACATTAGGAAAAAGGTAGTTTGAGGATTACTAAGGAGGAACTCTAGAAGATTAATAATAAAATGATCCAGAAGGATGATGAGATTACAAAAGTTCTTTGTTTGTTTGTTTTGCTGGTGCATCTTGTTTAGGTATTTTTTTTGTGGTTTTCTATTTTGGGGTGAATCCCTTGTTTCTGTTTTTGTTTAGCGGCTGGTTAGACTCTAATTACTGTGTTTAATTTCTGGATAGATTTGAGTTTTAGGTCCCTATAAAACCCATTTATCTTCATAAAAAACATTCTTCAAACTTACCTTTATCTCCATATTTCCACTCCTATAATATCATTTGTTGGAGGCATTTCTAAAAATCTAATTGCATGAATGAAAAAATAAAGTAAAAAATAATGCCATTTCTTTAAATGTTGAGCTTCAATGCCTTAACTAATAGCCATTTTAAATGAGATTTCAAATTCCTTAATTCTCCTTAAGTTGCATAGTATTTATCATACACAACAACTAGCTAGAAAATATCACGAGTTTCTTTTACTTACATCTTAAAATCATCTACAAGAGTGAATTCTACTCTTATATGAAACTGAAATGTTATGCACATTCTGAAGGTCACATAACCATTTTGAAATCATTAAAACTCAAAACAAATGGTGATTTATATTGATATTTAGTATAAATGATTTTATATTGAAATGCTAACATCACAACTAACTATCAAGCTAATTTATTTACTCTAATACATAAAATTAATTAATTAGCTTAATAACCAAAAAAAAGTGATTCAATATGTAAAACCAATTTCTAGTATTCTATGAATATTTGTAATCATATTTTTTCATTTCAACTTATTTCAAAATTTTTGTATACTTATTCCCATAATAAGAAATCACCTAAATTGTGTAAGTTAGTTTTCAATATTGTATATTTCTATTTTAGTTCTATATTTTTTTGACATAGCAAGTGGTCATAATTATTATAAATAATAGCTATCAAATGATAATTATAGACAAAGGTAACTAATTTTATAATAAATTCATTCAATTAATGAAACATGAAACCTATATAATGTAGTGAGAAAATTCTTGTAGCTAGAGGTAATGTACAAAACTTTTAAATTAAAATTAAAATGTCTATTCTTAAATGTTATTTTAGCTAGTGAGAAATTTGTTGAGGATCACATTACTTATCTAGAGGATACTTCATGTCAAAGAGATCTCTATTAGACACATATTTAATGTTTCTGTAGAAAAACTATTCTGTTATTTTTCAAAAACAAAAAAATCTCATGATGAAGTCGTTGGATTGGAAAATAAAATTTAAACTACTTCGGCAATTCAAAAGATTTTGGGGGATGCGTTCTTCAAATAATCATGTTCTTTAAACTTTTATTTATTTTTATGTTGTTTGATCATATCAATGAAAAATTATTAAACTACAAAATTATGTTTCAAACAAGGTCATATCAATGAAAAATTATTAAATTTTTGACACATAAACCACTATCTTTTTTTACGTGTTCATAAAAATTTATACTAAAGCATTTAGGAATTTATTTGCTGCAAGGGATATTTTAAAAAAATTGGGATGATTTTGAATAACTGTTGGCGCTTAAAGCGTTTTAAAAAATAATCATTTTGTCAAAAATCACTTTTATGTGTTTAAAATTTATTTTAAACTGGCTTTCCATAATTATGTTTTCTATTAAAAAATAATTAAAATAATGAATTGAAAAATTTTAATAAGAAAAAAATTAAAAATACATTAGAGAAAAATGTATTTAAAATGTAAGTTTCATATCTACAAACATAAGCATATATATATATATATATATATATATATATATATATTCTTAATGTTGAACACAAGAATAATAATCTCTACTTAATATCTTATACACAACTTTGTAGGTATAAATTTGATCTTAGATGATGAAGGAATGAACTTTTCATGTACAAGAAGAAAATCTAAAATTTGAAGATTTTTGGAAAAGAAAAACAATGTCTTTTGATTTTTTCTTCAATCCAACGTAGTATCTCTTACATCTAATTTTTTCCTCAACCCAACGTAGTATCTCTTACATGTGATTTTTTCCTCAAATGATATCAAGATGCATTAAATTTTATATCAATATAATTTCGGATATATTTTTAAATATATTCAAAAATATTTTTTAAGGTATTATAAACATTTTATCTTTTACATTTTAAGAAACAATAAAATTAAACACATATATATATATATATATATATATATATATATATATATATATATATATATATATATATATATATATATATATATATATATATATATATATATATATATATATATATATATATATATATATATATCCATAGAAAATATATTATTGAAATGCAACTCTCAAAAATTAATAACAATTCTTTGATAAATGTCTACATTTAATGTCTTTATAAATATAATTTTATTTAGATTAAAAAATATTTAAACCTACTTTTGCAATTATATTTTATTAAATAAAGAATTTTTAACTTAGTTTATTCAAAATTCATATACAAGGTATTCAATAAAAAATATAAGATATCCAGAGACAATCTTGAAATATAAATTGCCAAAGAATTAAAGCTATAAAAAATAAAATGATTAATACTTTACTAAAAAATATTAAAGTTCAAGAAAAGCATAGCTTCACTTATCGTGAGTGGAATAGGGTTTTCTAACTTTCTTGGCATCAAATTCTCCTTGTGGTTGGCATGTCTTTGATTTGGATTCTCTTTCTGCAGATAAAGTTGCTCAAATTTTCAATTTTTTTTAGTATTACGTAGGTTGAGGGTGCTTATTTTATGTTTCCTCTTGCTATCATGTGGACCTTTTGGTTATGCAGGTTTTCTAGGAGTCCTCTTTGGCTTCTACATGTTTTTTGTGTGGTTATGTCCACAGTTATTTGGAAATCTCTCTGCTTTGTATCTGTTACTTTGTAATTTTTCCTTCTAATATATTTTTAGCTTTTGGCCAAAAAAAACAAAAATCCTGATCACAAGAAATAGTTCAAGAAAAGCATAGCTTCATTTCCCTAAATCACATTCAATTATTTATCAATGATTAAAGAGAAACGGTTTACAGGATGCGTATAACACTTTCTAGTTATGTTGAACCTCAGGCATATTATCAGTGGTAGTCCATAATCTGGTGTCCGTATCAAATTTGTGTGCCCCACTAGTCTCTAAATCAAATACATAAAACACTCCTTCAATAAAATTACTTGAAGCAAGGCCAATTGGGCATTGCATCGGAGGAAGAGGCTCCCACTCATCTTTGTCAATTATGTAAATTGTTGCTCCCACCATATTACTTGGACATCCTCCACCAACATATACACTTCCTTGAGCAGATACACAACATGCAAATTTCATAAGTTGTTGGATTGTTGGCATTTCCTTTCCTACATGCCAACAATTAAAGAAAAATCAAAGACCAAGGTACAGCCATTTTTCCTGTTATCATGTTCCAAACCAATCAAGACAAGTTTTCTTCTCCAATAAAACAAATGAGGATAGGATGCAGGTTTAAAGCCAATCGACATAGGAAGAAGATTGTACCGAGAGTTCCATACATGGTCATACATTATTAAATGATCTTGATAGAGAAAGCATATGAACTTTTCAGATAACCCAATTCTTCTGTTGGCAATTTGGAGGAATTGATTATGTGTTGCATTGATGTTTGTCATTGATGTCAACACTAGCTATTTTGTTGTCTACTGACTTCTAGTAGAGTGGTTGGTATTTGATTAGATTGGTTATTTATGTGTTCCTAATGTGTATCATATTCAGTTGGTTTAGGATTTGATGATCTAGATGCTATCATATGTTCTAGTAAACCTTTTGGTTACCAGTAAGGGTTTTACCAGCAATGCTTTGATGAAGATCTTTTGATGACTCCAATAAGTGGTATTGGTGTGGCTTCTAGAAGGTTATCATGATGCTGATGGTTATCATGTTCGTGGTGTTTCATTTGTCTTATGGTGACCTATTTTGGGTCCAATGGTTATTCTGCTAGGTTATGGACCAGTTTATGTAACGTGTTGGTTGATGCTTCTAATACGTTATCGGTTGGATTTATTATTTGGTTATATTGTTTCGGTCTTAGGCCGACTTGGTTTATCATTCATTTGTGGGATTATGTAATGGATCTATTGTATTATCTTTTTCGTGGCCGACCTAATTGTTTAGGTCCTGGGTTGGTATAAATATAATGTAAGATCTCTTTGTAGATCATATATGTGGTAGGAAAACTTTATGAGATTATATGTGTGCAAATAAAGTTGTAATCATATGCATAGGTTCTAGCCAATCATAGATGATTGAATTGGGTTTGTAAAAAAGGTTTAATACCTCTGGTATTGTGCTTAACTAAAACTATACTTAGGCATAGGAGATCCTATTCTTGAAGTTCATTCATCTTTCCGGATTGTAGTCTGGATTTATTTTGTAGTCAATGAGGCTCCTTTTATGATGAGCAGTGCACTGTAGGTTGTTGGCCTTCTTGCATGTGCAGATTCCTCTTATTGTATTCACATACTTGCTGCAGATGTATTATCTGACTCTGGGTAGGATTCCGACCGTACTTTTTCCCTTTACCAAGTTTTCCATGTACAAATCATGGTGTTCAGTGTTATGGATGGTTGGTAATTGTTTTGTGATTTATGTTTATTCTTAATTGTTTCATCTTGCTATTCCATTATTTGGTTTATACATTCTGTTAAAAGGTTTTGTGTTCTTAAAGGTTTATAATATATTGACAACTGATTCAACCCTCCTCTAAGTTGTCCATCGATTATCTTAACAAATGGTATTAGAGCTTGGTCCTCTTTGTAGAAGCTTAACCACTTGAAGAAGATCCTATGGCAACTAATAGTTCAACAACATCTACTTTCCAGAGAAAAACCCCTAAGTTTGATTCAACAAATTATAGGATATGGAAGATTTAGATGGAAACTCATTTGAGATGTATTGGGAAAGAGATTTGGGAGATCATGGAGAAAGGTTATACTCCTCATAATCCAGCATTTGGCAATCCTCCTCCGATAGCCTTGGATATGGACATTAAGAATGATTGTAGAGCTAGATAAGCACTCTTAAGTGCACTTTCTGATCAACAAATTATGGGATTAACTGACCAATCATATGCGAAGGCTATATGGGATAAGTTGTATGCTTTGAATGAAGGTGACCCTACTATTAAAATTTCTAAACTTGATGGTTACCAGGTAAGGTATGAGAATCTGAAGATGGAAGAAGATGAGAGGATTACTACTTTTATGGAAAGAGTTAATGAAATTGTTATGGGAATTTATTCTTGTAAATAAATATTCATCATGGATATTATTACACTTTACTTAAGTTAAAGTTTACGATAATACATCTTTTCGTAGTTTGGATATGAGACACTTAGGGAAGTGTGCACATAGGGACATAGCTTGTAGGAGAAATTCCACCTTTTGTGGTCTTATTTTGTTGTTACACTCGACATTCGGTGGGTCATCCACCTCTTGTGGAATATTATATTATTTCTCCTACCTACCCCTAGTATTTCTTACCCACCCTTGTTTCTCATTGAGCCACATGTCACGATTGTGTTCTCGTATATCCATATGGTCTTGCCTATATAAGTAGGCTCATATTCATGGTATTGGTGAAACCAGTTGATCATTTGTATATTGATGAGAATATAGTTTGTTCTTGTCATTCTATTATCTCTCTTTTTTGATTTTCATTGTGCCCTTGATCTTGGAAAAATCTCACATCGTATCAGAGCTATTGGGGCTTCATTGATTGATTTTGGGACACATTTTGGAAGGCTTCTATTTTTGGATCTCAATTTTTGCACATTTTGGAGGCATCTTAGACCATTTTCGACCTCACCATTGCATCCGGGAGGCTGCTTCCATAAAAATAGAGTACAAACTCGACCTATTTTGGCGAAAGTCGAATTTTGGGTGTTGGAGAAATTTTTTGTCCAATTCGGGTGGTACGGTACGAAATTTTTGAAATTTTTCTAAAAAAAATGTGAAAAATAAATTTTCCAATCGAAAATATTTTTTTGAAAAGAAAAAATTTGAATTTTATTTTTGGGGGTCCGTACCTTCTGCCCAATCCTCAGAGCATAGTCAGCGCCTAGTCAACTTGGTCCAAAGGTGCGACAGCCATTTTGACAGTTAGACATTTGTCAAATTTAGCACAATGTTTTGTTGGCATCAACATTTTTTGAAAATTTTTAGACCCCTCTCCTTTGAGGATTTTGGATTTTTGGGTCAACTTTGGAGGCTCATAACTTGCTCAATTTTGCTCCCTTTTGGGTACAATTTTTTTTATTTGGTTTAATTTTTTGTTCTCTTCGCAGTGGTGTGGTTATTGTCTAATTTTGGTGCATAGGTTGTTCAAAATTTTTGGATTCTCTCAGTTGTTCCTATTCAATCCTCAATTTTGTAACTTCAAAGGCTTCGTTTGAGCTCATACATGAATTGCAAAAAATAACGAACATGAATCAAATTTGTACATAAATTAGTAAGCATATAAACACTTCAATTTAATGGATGAAAAACATACTAGTGGTATATGAGGCTAAGCATTAGTGGTCCACGGGTCACGTGAAGAGCTACCCACCTCAGTGATACACGGAGCACCCTACAAAATTGAAAAAAAATATCATACACATCATTACATTAAAAAATTTATTGTTTATTTTAAATGTACATATCAATACAATGTATCTAGATGAAAGTGCATACTATAAATGGGGCACCAACATCTCTAGGTATCGAGTTAACATGATGTCAGTTCTTCAATGATGTGGTATGATCCATCCTCTATTCAGAAAAAAATTAACTCATGTTATGGTTCATATGTATATATATAAGGAATTTAATATTGCACTGTAAATTATATAAATAAATTTGTACCTTTGTAGGCTGATCATTGTCTGCCCACAGGAGATCAACATATAAAGAGATGATATCAACATATGAAGAGACGATATCAACATGTGCATCCTCCTCGACATCATCATAACCACCATGGGCAACATCAGCATCATCAAAATCACCATCTCCTCCAGGGGTATCCTCACTCAGTGGACCCGTACATACATCCTCGCAGCTCATGCAAACATGTGCTAAGCTGGGGGTAGCCCTCACCTCACACAACTGCTATACCAAATTACCTGATAGGGCACTCAATGAACCAAGAGAATAATCCACTGCTCGATGATGGGTGGGTGCTAGAACAACTGGTACAGGAAGAGGAACCAATAGATCATCATGCACACGGTTTGTAACCTGATCGCTCAATTTGGCTCCCGGCCTATCCTGGGGCATGCCTCTCCCGACCCGCTAAAATGATCTAATATCAAAGTAATTGGGATTTTTACCTAATTCAAATTCAGCCCATAATTTTTTCAAAAAATACATCGGGACCTCATGATTGGAGTGTGGTGGATCGTCAAAGATCATCCACAACCGCTCCCAAAAGTGTCTAGCTATGCCTGGGTGCCTACACCATCGAATTGAGATCCGTGGTTTCTTTGGATCTATCTCTTCACCCATCTTAGGGTTCACAAAATATTATTTCAAATCCATTTTTATTATTTTTAATTCATTGACTTGTTTGTATGTAAGGCCATCAGCGTAAAATGTGCGCAATCCCTCCCGCTAACTACAATAGCTATCCAAATTTCTATCTAAAGCCTGTATAGACTGTACAATCCCTTGCATACTATTTGCAAGGCATAACAACTATGGAGGTGGATGAGGCTCATGTCTAATGGTATGGATATCTCTAATAAAAGAATCAATACTCCTCCTAATGGTCTGCGTCAACTGATCAGGTGGACGTGGACGTGGACGTGGACGTGGAGGGGGTGGAGGTGGAGGTGGCGCTAGACCTAATAGCTCATCTATCTCAAACTCATCCATTCTGTGAAAATAATCTGCATATATATACAAACATAAAAATTTACATTTACTATTTAAGTTACATTTCACCTTCCAAAAAAATTTAAAATGAAATACAATTTACCAACTTAAATATAAAAAAAGGAAACTCACATAGATCTATAATATTATTAATAGGCGGGTCTATTTTAATAATAAGCATCATTTAAGAAATATTATCCACTTAAATCAAAGTATAAGAAATATTCTATAAAATAAAACATCATAATGCCCATGCAACTCAAACAATACTTTTTAACATCTAAAGATGAATTAGTATAAGATCCATCAAAATCATTAAAATAGTCATGAGAGAGAGAGAGAGAATAGATAATGAATAAAATGACTCCACTAATTTATATAATGGATAATCATCTCCTCTAGACTTCACTCAGGGCTCATTCTCGATTAAGATTTTTTTTTAAGTTGGCATTTTGGGCCATCATGGTGCATTTGTATGTTTGTTATAGAGAGATGGATGATTACAATACCTATGATAGTTGTACTTTGGTACCCATAATAGTTGACCATCTTGTCATGAGAGGCTTCTAATCATAGTTTAATGGTAGCATTGTGTAGTTCATCTTTTCAAAGAAGGTAACGTCCATGGAATTATAGTACCCTTCAATATTTAACCATTATTGTCAATTAGGATACCACTTTATATTTTTAACTTGATAGGAATTGATTCAACTACTCTCTTTTGGTTTTAACTAAATTCATTAGAGTCATAAGTTATATCTATGAACTTGTCAATACATGTACTGCTTTGTTATGTTCTTTGCTAGAATCATGGGATGATTTAGTGATCACAACTAGTAGTACTACACTAAGTTGAAGCTTGAATAAATAGTAGGTTCTCAGAGGAATAGTTAAAACAAAAAAAAAACAAAAAATTTAATATTCAATTTTATATTGGTATTTTCTTGTTCAAAGTCACAACCCACAAAATCTGATTCCAATATTGATCTATATTTGATTCTTATTTTTATTAAATCTGCTAGTAGTGTGATTTATTGTCCCCTTAACTTTAAACAAGCTATGTAAATTTAAAGCCTCGTAACTTTTGATACAGAGAATATTTTTTCATGCTTCATGTGGCATTGAAAAGGTGGTTCATAAATCTTCATAGATCACAGAATTATTTTCTAGAATATTCCCTCGTATTTTATATTTTATTTTTTGTGTTTTCACATTCTAGTGATTTACTTGGACATCTTGGCACTTGAAAATGACCGTCTTACATGAGATGAATTTGTTTGATATATTTTATATGTAGTGATTTATTGATCTTTTAATTTTTTATTTGAGGAGGTATCATAGGTTTCTCTATTCATCCTTTTGTGGTAAAATTAGAAAGGGATAGCTATGATTCTTTTGTAAAATGATATCTTGATAAGTTTTAGATGGTGTAATCATTTTCCTTTTATGTATGGACTCATACCTTAACTAGAAACACTATAAATTATATAATCTTGGTGTAACATCATTGACCATGTAGGAGTGATTTGATCTAGTATCAAGATCATGATTCTATGTGTATTGCATTGGATATTGATTTCCCCCACACACTTTGGTAAAGACTTTAGGAGATCCATCGAGACCCTCTTATCTCTCCATTCCTAGAGGATCCTATTGTAGATTGTTTCATTCCCTTTGTAGATGAAGATCACATACCCTTCAATGGTGATACTTAAGAGGAAATTTATTATATCATAGGTCTTGCATGTTTTGACAATTTAGAGGCTTGTCTCATTCTTCAAGTACTCATCCTATCAAGACCTAATATCCATCTTATGTTTTTTATTATTTTATATTATTATCACCAATTCCATAAACCCAATTGATTTAGTCTGGCATGGCATTAATCACCTTCTAAACATGGCCACTTGGGATTCATATCTTTTGAATATGTTATCCTTGTTTGAGGAGTTTAGAATTACATATGTTAAATATTATTTTGAGGATATATATATCCTCTTTAATGATAGCTATGCCATCATTGAAAACCCATCATATTATCTTTTGCACTCATTCTACTTTGATCCTCGCAAGATTCTTTATCATCATTTTGTTCCAACATGTGAATATTTGCAAAGTTTTTAGAGACACAAGTATATTTAGCTTTGAATTTTATAGTTACCCAGCTTATTATAATGATATTTCTAGTCACCAATGTATTTATTTCTTCCTAAAGGAAAAAACACGTTGTTTGCAAGTAATGGATCATGTTTTTTCTACAATCTTTCATCATTAGCACGTGACCTACTTCTTTATGGGGAGTTTTGTATTCTCGTTTTATCTCTCTTATTAGGGGGGTATTTACTATAAAAAAGGAGGAATTGGTTATGAGAGGAAGATAAAAGGATAAAGCAAAGAGAAAAAATAAGAAAAGGGACATGTTATCATGTTTATAAAATATAGTATATATTTAGAGATTGGGCTAACTTAGGAAGTTGTGAGGATTAATAGTGATATATAGTGAGCCTATTTAGTTTCTCTCCTAGATTTTTGGGAACGAGTTTCAACTATGAACTAGGTTTTGACCAAGATGTGTGAGACTAGATGAAAATGAAAAGAGTATGAAAGACCAAGAGTTGGATGAAATGTAAATGAATCTGAAGTTTACTTGGAATATCCAAAGTGTAAGACCAAGTATGTATGTAGTAGAGTAGGTGTGGCTTCCAAAGAGATGATAGTTTCTCTTGATGAGGTAAGTTGACCTTGACTCTAAGTAAGACTCAAAGGTGATAGACCTTGTTGAGGGACCACTTAGCAAAATATTTTTGTATGTAGTGTGTTGAGAAAGCAAGATGAGGACAAGCAAGTGACCTTTTGACTCAAGTTTAGACAAATATGAATATAATGTAAGTGTAAATAAATGATGAAATTTGTGAGACCCAAAGGTAGGTTGAATGCTAGATGAACACCAAGAGAAATAACCTACGAAGCTCAAGAATTCTAAAACTGATTGCTTTTGTTTGTTGAACTGTAAATTTTTCCCATTTGTAAAGTTGTTTGTTGTAACCAAATTTGAATTTTTGGCTATTTTTCGTGACAAGAGGACACAATATTGATGAGGACTCTATGTTTGCAAGTGTTTAGACTCAAAATGACTCAAAAGAAAGTGTGTTGTTTGATGTAAAAATATTTTTCATACACTTGAAGACACAAAAGACACAATGTTTTGATGTTTGATCTTGAATGTTTGAATGTTTTAAAGAAGACAAGCACAATTCCTATGGTTGACTAGGATAATATTTGTTGATCCCACATGGGGTTTCCCCTGAGGCTACACTATTCAAAGTGGATACTTAGATGCTTGACCCCACTGGCTCCACCCTCAGCACTCACTTCTCCAAGATGGCCAAGCATCAGTCCCTACGAAAACTCCCCATGGTGAACTTTGCATCTCTACTAAGAACTGTATGTGTGTGGGCCTCTCCAGAGGTTCGACCTCCTGCCCTAACAACTAGAAGCATTTTGGCTTTCTAAAACATGAAGGTGCTAGTAAGGGCATTCGCTTGTGTGGCCATACATGTGACACATTAGCTCTATAAATATAGAAGGCTCCCAGCCGATACAAGTTACACCTTGCAACTGATCAAATTAATTTGATCAAACGGGTTTATGGGGAGACATAGTGTTGGTATGAACTGATCAGAACACATTACCCATGGCTTTCACCATGGATATAGTTATTTATAGTGGTTTGGAAGAGGTGGGTTTTCCTCGCTACCACTTGGGTCATTCTCTCCTCACTAGTAGTCCTAATCATCACACGGGGAGATAGGCCCTCTAGAGATTAAAGAAAAAGAGCCTATTGTTCAAGACACAAAAGACAATGGTTCAATTTTAGTGCACCAATTGAAGTGTTTGGTAATCTATGAAAACAAGGTACCAAATAAAGATAAAAAACCCTTGCCAAAGTTCTACAATAAAGATTTGTTAGTAGTTTTGAAATAACACCCCTCTTGCAAGGACACAAGTTAGGTAAATTTTAGATGCAAAAGACTTTGTGAAATAGGGGCCTTCGACAAGACATTTTTTTGATAGATTCAAAGATCTGGTTTTCCATGAGTTATTTTGGATCATTAAAAAACAAAGAACCTGTAAAATTTCAAGACATTGTCATAAATGTTAAGAAAATTCAAAAAAATTGCTAATATGCTCAGAAAATTAATTTTTTATGAAAAATAATAAAAAAATATATAAAATACACAATTTCTCCAAAAACTCTAAATTTTTTACTGGACACTCCTAATAGCATTTCAAACCTTCATACAAACATTCCTGCAAAAATGCCAAGTAGTTTGTGACATATGATCAAAATAATGCAAAATCCTAACTTTTAAAGATCCAATTTTCTAGGAATGATTTTGCATCAAATTTAAAATCACAAAGAATAGATCATGTGTATAATTCTGAGCGATTTCTAAAAATGTAAGAAAATCAGAAAAGTTCACCCATTTGCTCTCAAAATTATTTTTTTATGAAAATACATAAATAATTCATATAAAATTCAAATATACTCCAAAAAATCTGATTTATTTACTGAGCATTTGGAATACTATTCTTGAATTGCAAAAAAACTTTTATGTCCACATTCAAATCCATTTGTAAGATCTGATCAAAATAATGAAAACCCCTAATTTTTAAAAATCTGATTTTTTAGGAAATATTTTGCATCAAAATTAAAATCACCAAGAACAGATAATGTGTACAAATCAGAGAGATTTCCAAAAATGTAACAAGATTTGAAAAATTCTCTCATTTGCTCTCAAAAGTAATTTTTTATGAAAATTCATAAAATATTCATGGAAAATGCAAATGTTCTCCAAAAATTCTAAATTTTGGAGTGAGAGCTCTTGATGTTGTTTTCAACCTGAAAAGAAAATTTGGGGAAAAAAAAAGTCGTTTGTGAGATCGAATCAAATCTATCCAAGATCTTGATTTTGTGTCCAAAATCCTAGCTGTACAAGGTTATTCTCCAAATTGTTTTACAAAACAACAATATAGCATTAGAAAAACCTGCAAAAAACATAGATCTAACAAAAATCCATGTTCCACGGGGTGTGCCAAAATTTTAATGGTGAAAAGTGGAAACAACAATATTGAAAGACTAAATAGATTCAACCACAAAACCCTAGCCTAACAACAACAAAGATCCACCATAACATATGAAGATTACCTAAGATAATGCAAATCAAATGAAATCACAAAGATTATACCATCACATGTCAAATAGGGTTTGGATCTCCATTCTTCCTATCTCCATTGATCTTGCTTGATATATTTGCTCTCAGATTTTATGTGTGCATAAGAGCTCAACAAAGAATGAAAATGAGGTTGCAAGTACACTTGATCGCATATGAAAGTTCGAATGCTAGAATGCTTGATTAGGTCTGATAATGAAGGAAGCATCTCCTTATATAGAAGACACTATAAGAAATGGAGGGATCAGATTGAGAGGTGTAAAAGATAAATGGTCGGCTAGGATTAGAGGGCAGGTAGAAAAAAAGAAAATAATGAGAGGGTAGGTAGTGTAGGAATTAAGAGATGAATGACATGTGTCATGGGTGGAAAAGGCAAATGAATTAATTAAATAAATAAAGATTTATTTTATTAATAGAAGAAGTGGGATCGATTAAATAAGTAAAATTTTTTATCTAATTTAGGAAAAAGGATAATTTAAATAAATAAATGTATTTATTTAAATGACAAATAAGGCTAGAAGAGGATAAATGAATTAATTAAATAAATAAAGATTTATTTAATTAATAGAATAATTAGGGTTAAAATAATTAAATAAATAAAGATATTTATTTAATTAGACAAGACAATTTTAGGTGTCTACAGTTAGAGTATTATCAAATTTAAGAACCCTATTTTTCACACACACACAAAAACACATTCATATTCATTATCATTTTAAAGTTCAATTTAAACATAATTAAACGTCTAACTTTTACAAAAGAATCCTATAATTAAATACAATATTTAGAAATATAAATTTAAACATTCAAACTTTTACGCATGATTAAAATAGAGAGAGACAGAGGGAGAGTAGGTAATTTGAGATACAACGAGTTAGAGAATAGATAATTTGAGAGATAGAGAGTAGGTAATGATAGAGAGAGGGTAACATGTGAAACAGAGATAGGTGGGTAATGTGTGTGTGCGTGTGAGAGAGAGAGGGGGGGTAATGTGTGTGTGTGAGAGAGAGAAGGGATAATGTGTGTGTGTGTGTGTGTGTGTGTGTGTGTGTGTGTGTGTGTGTGAGAGAGAGAGAGAGAGAGAGAGAGAGAGAGAGAGAGAGAGAGAGAGAGAGAGAGTATAATGACAGAGATGGTAACGTGTACGTGTGTGTGTGAGAGAGAAGGGGGGTTTATTGTTTGTTAATTTTTTAGGTTTGTTGTTTGTTAATTTTTTAGGTTTGTTGTTTGTTTATTTTCTAGGGTTTATTGTTCATTTTTTTCTATCTAGGGTTTAGTGTTCATTTTTCTGTTCAGGGTTTATTGTCTGTTTTTGGTATCTAGTGTGTATTGTTCGTTTACATTTTTGTTTTTTGTTTTTTTCTTAATGTTTTTACTATTCATGTTTTTTGCAATATTTAAAAACTAAAAACTATTTTAAACATGAAATAAAATAAAATAAAAAACATTTTTCAAACTTTAAAACACTAAAATTAAAAAATAACAATAAATTAACATTATTTTTTATGAAAAATAATAATAATAAATGAATATTTTTTAATGAAAAATAATAAAAATAAATAAAACAGAATATAAAAAATAAAACTATGTACCTAGAAGGAGATAAAAAATGGTCTGGGGGGTCAGCTGGGATGAAAAAAATGGGTACCCGTGCTCCTCTAAAACGTTTACCCATTTTTGAAACAGTGAAAATGATGGAAAATGGTTTTAAAAAAAAATACATTCAAGAAACGAGCATCCATTTTTTTCAAATCGGGCACCCGATTTGAAAAAAAAGGGTGCCCATTTAGCTTGGGGCGCCTGTTTTTTAATGGCTTGGGCACTTGAAAAGAAATGGGTGCCTGATTTTTTCTAGCGAGATCTTTTTCCAACCCGCAGACTTCTGTGGGATTGGGACCCAACTTTGTACATTTACCCTAGGATGGACATGCTCACGGTGACCTAACCCTACAATGTTTTATGCTGCAAAAGTTTGACCTGATCGTTGTTATATTCTCTATCGAATTCTTCATTTATCACTTTCGAGAATTATGGTCTACATAAATATAAGGAAAATGGTGTTGTTGATAGGAGTTTTCCTATGGGTTCTCTATCAGATACTTCATTTATCACTTTCGAGATTTGTGGTCTACACAAAAAATTTTAAAATGGTGTTGTTGATAGGTGTTTTCCTATGTTAAACCCAAGTTTAAAATTAATCATCAAATTAAAATTTAAATTGAACTTTTAATGGAATTGAATGAATTAAAAAGCTTACCTTTTGATAGTAAGGCTATATTTGAATTGTAATTCTTTAATTGGAACTTGATACCTTGATGAATCTTGTCTTGAAGTCTTCATGCAAAAGTTGATAGTGTTGTTAGAACTCAAAAATGCACCCTTGTTAAATTTCCTAAAAAATTAAGAATTTTGAGGTAACATGGGAATAACCAAAGGCTATGGGTAACCTATAGTTTGGCTAAACCTCTGGATAAGACCGACTACTAATTGGTTATCACCTAAAAAACTACTGATTACTGAGAAAAGGGAAAAGAAGCAAATTGAAACATAAAAGCTTTACAACGAATCTTAAGCAGGAAAATTAACTGGGTGATACACTAATTGAAAACTTACGATACTCAGAGGAATAGAACACTTGGACACCAAAGGATAGCTTGTGAACTTCACACAACTTGTTTCAATCATGCACATGCATAAATATTTCATAAGAAGGTCCAAATACGTGCTTGCTCTTATAAAGGAAAAGGAAATATCATAATCAAGAGCTTACAATATCCACTTGGCACTACCTGCAACCTACACATTACACTTATCATAGGGAAGGTATGAAAATAATGAGACAAAATTTGAGAGGATAACAAAGATATTTCACTAAAAAATTTGATCAATCATACAATTACACAACTCTGTGAATAACAAGAAGATGACAATGGTGTCATAAAAGATCCCCAAGGCAATCTCTGTATATCATAATATGAGTTACAAAACCAAAGTATGTCAAACTCTTCAAAAAATATCTGGAAGCATATTTGTGCTTCACTTGAGTAGTTACAAGAAAAATTAGATTCTTAATCCCTTGGCTGAATTCAACTAAAAGCCCTAAAATCTAGCCACTAGATTTTCTTGTAAAGAGCTCATAATGTGTTAAAAAGTCATGCAAGAATACGTCAACCATAATGAGTCACAAAAATACACTTAATACACTCCAACTGCCACTAAAACTACTCCTAAATCCTCTAAAAATGGTTTGCCACCTCTCACTAACCCTATGTCCTTGGCAAAAAGACTTAGCCACCTCTATTTTCATTAAATAATGTCTCACATGTGTCACCTTTTTATTTAAAATATAACAAGAAGTTAGGTGTTTTATAAAAAACAATATGCTTACCCCTTCTTTAAAAGTGAATTACATGCAAAAGGTGACATGTTTTCAAAAAATAAGGCATAAGTTATACAACCTATCCCACGGTGGTATTAGTTACAACTTACAAGGTTTTATTTTGAAAGCTAAGGAAAAAATGCCATCACTTGGTCGAGATATTTTTAGGGTATACAAACCCTAAAACATGCATTTGAGGCCTCAATTTCACTTGTCTTCTCGAACCCTCTGGATGAAGCTAAGGCTAGGGTTTGATGGCTTTCATGGAACCTATGAAAAATCTGTGGTGAGTGCATCTAGGGATTTGTGACGAAGGTATCTAAGAGCTTTTGATGATCTTCTTTTCATCCATCGGCCACATAGTTCATATTCCGCCTATACTGTTCACACATTCTAAGACGCCATGATAGGAGAAATTGCGATTTCATGCCTGTGAGGTAATCTTTTTGGCATTCTTGTGCTTTTATCTATTTCATATGCTGTGATATTTGCCTCCTTTTGCTTGCATCAATTTACAACAAAAATACATTGATGGTGCCATTTCTTGCTCTATTCTATTTGAATTGATCTGAAAAGATGGTGTCATGGTTGCCATCATTTGTTGTATGATCTCTTTGTGGTTAAGTCGTGGCTATTGCATTCTATCAATGGTGATTTTTTTCATTTGATGAATAGATCTACAATGAAAATGTTAAAATTACGGCCTCCTTACTCTATGATTTCCATGCTTAGGAGAGATATTTGAAACAACCCCAAAATGGGTTTTTTGTGGCTAAGGCTCTACTGTTAATGGCTCCATTTGAAACCGTGGGGTTTTGATTCTGCTGAATGCTATCCTTAAATGTTGCATCATTCTTACTATTATGATGCATTGATATTCTTTATTGGTTTCCATGTTGTTCTACCATTGTTTTCAAGTATTTTCTTCAGGTTACAATAGTGAAATACTTGGATTTGAGTGTAACTTATTAGAACATTAGAATTAGCATGATGATCATGCAATACTTGTTTCCCTTCTTGGTGTGATGATCTGAGTGAATGAATGGCCCTCCTCTATGACAACATGTTGACAAGGACATTCAGGATCTGCATGTTCTTGTCAACATTCAGCCATAAGGAACACATTCCTTTATTTTGATCACCATAGGGGATGGGCAAGCGCTATTGCATTCTTCTCATAATCACACATGTTGCGCTCAACCCTTGTGGGAGCCCATTTTACCCCACATTCTTAAAATTAGTATGGTTTACTTGAATCTACACATGAAGAAAAAATATTAGCAAAACCACTGACTCTTATGAGATACATTATGGTGATATAACCTTGCTTTTCTTTATGCAAACTTAGAGCATATATTACTACCACATGTGATAGGGGTTAAGCATGATCATTCATTGCTTATTTTCATTGGATCTAACCAATCTTTTCTACATGCAGGTTTTAGGAGCCATTTGGAAAGCAGATGGAGACCACAAATTGGTGCACATATTCAAACCCGACAAATTCTCCAAATAGTCAAAAGGTAATGACTGGACACTCTTAACCTCTCCTTTCTTTTATGTATGCTCTCTCTTTGTATAGAAAAGAGTAAGGCCACTCTCATGGCTTGTGTGAGAGATCAAATTGAAATTTAGTTGATTATGTTTGTTTTTTTGATGTATAAAAATATGAAATCTTTTATGATCAATACAAAAGAAAAATTTGATATTTCTTTTCCTTTCTTGTAATCTTTTAAAACTGAATAATAATGTATTAGCTAGAAAGATGTACTTTTCCTTGTCATGCATAACGCATCAACTAAAATTGAAATGTAGTGAAAATTTTGGTAACAAGTGTCATGTAGAATATCTTCCTAATGTTTTGATCATGTATGCCATGATGAATGCTTGAAACTTAAACTTCACTACTCTTTCACGAACTTGAACATGCTTGAATAATTGCTCACTTGAATTCGCTTCATATGGATTGAATTTTTAAATTGAGAGATCTTATCAAAATGAGGGGTAAGACTTGCTTTTATACCCAACCATGACAAACAAGTTTGAAATTTTAAATCGGGCCAACATAGAGAAAATTTTGTTAGCTTCAAAACATGATCATTGTGGGGTACAAAGTTGAGTCATTCGGGAGGACAATGGTGTTCAGGGAATCCTAGTCCTACGAATGAGAACTAAAACTTGAGTAAGGTCCCACAAAAGTGATGATTTGGGGTTTGTGTGAGTGGAATAAAAACAAAGTCAAAGAACATAAGAATTATATATTCTCTTCTTTGTTTCTCTATCTAGCTATTTCAATTCTACCGGTTAGTCCATATTTCTTCATTTTTGTGAACAGGCTCTTTGCATACATTGATGTCAGATTTTCTTGAAATCCTAAGTGTTTTCACTGTGCGAGTATAGGCTAGAAGAAGGGCAACAAAATATTTAATATTATGAAGCCATGGCAGTTTGTGAAAAAGTGACAGATCATGGTACTATTTTGCAATACGAAGAAATAAACTTCTATTTACATCCCATGCAGTCATATTACATTTGATTTTATTTTTTTGTTTGTTTACTTTATATCTTCTTTATAAATGTGAGGGTAAATAGGATAATGTCAGTTATACTTATCATTATATTATTGATTTGGTACATAAAGAAATAAAAATTCTTTCAAGGAAGAAAACTAACTTGCTCAAGAGAATATACAAAACCAGAAATATAAACTAAATGAGGAAAAATTGAAACTATGAAAATGCAAAGAAATTTCTCCTAAAATGAAGTGGTTCCAAATTTAGGAATTTGGATTTTCTAGTGACAATAGAGTGACTACCCATAAAACAAAAACCAAGAAACCAACAGTTTTGTAAGCTTTCACCAATGCTTGATTGTTGTGCAGAGCTTATTTCAAGAGCATGGATTGTATCAAAATGAACACATTATCTTAGCACGTGAAAGTATAATATGAGAAAGAACTAACTTCAATTTAGCAGTGTCCAAGGATAAATCAGATAAAATAGAGGGAGAATATATATGACATGGAAATAAATATTTTAAAAAGAGAATGGAGAAAAACACATAATTCATAAAAAAACAATTGTGGAAATAATTGAATTGAATGTGCAACTTTACCTATCAAATAATTATGTATTAAAAGTTCCTCTTCAAATATAAGACAAATTATTGAAAAATATACATATTATCATTAATTAAATTTTACTGTAATTCATTAAGTAATCAATTATAGCATACTCAAAACATGGAGTGGAACCAACAGGCATGGAACTGGGTAGGCCTTCCTCGGCGCTCCGATCAGAGGGGCTCTTGCTTGAGTTAAAGCTTGTCACACCCTTGGCAGGAAAATGAACAAATTCTTTGGACAAACAAATATGTGAAAGACCTAAGAAGAAGGAGTTTTAAAAGGAAAAACCATGATATACCTTGTAAAGTTAAGCTTTCTCGACATTCAAGACATCAGCCTTACCAGAATATTATTTCATTTAATTTCTCTAAATTGGATTCTTGGGTAGGCAAAGTGGCAACTAGTCCAAATAGCATTCCTCTTCAAACAAGGATTCCCAAATTTGTTTCGACCAAAGAGGTTTTTCCCTCCCAAAAGAAAGCACATTCTCAACGCCTCCACTCTCATGTCAGTACTCTAACAGAATTGGCTAGTCACAGAGACCACTAGATTTGCAAGTCCTTTCCTCCTTTGCAAGTCCCTCCTTTTGATCATAAGTTACAAAAATGGAAAAGGAAAGGTATGGGGAGCAAGATTTTTTTCCTTCCCCTGGATTATTTAAACCCAACAATTGCCTGCCTTTAGGAGAATTCCTTTTTTTCTCAATGGTATGGCTGTCGAGGGGATAGCAATGAAATCATGTCCTAGTGGACTTCCTCATTCCTAGAAACGATCTCAATTAGACCTCTGCAGAATGATATTTTCTTTTTAGTATGTGTGGACTCCACACTGAAAGAATCAATCATTAATGGTAGCTCTCTCTTCTTTCAGGGCTCGACCTTCCATTTCTTAGAGTGGAAACTAGGCTTCGACCCTGCTAATCACAGATTTTAGAAATCCCAACTATGGCTTTCTTTAGTTGGTCTACCTTCTAAATTTTGGTGTCGGGAGGCCCTTCTAAAGATATAAGATTCTTTAGGATCTCTAGTGGGCATTGCAGAAGACTTCCTGAATGGGATTAAGGGTGAAGTGGCTAATATCTATGTGGAAATAGATTTAAAACAGGGCTTTATTAGAGAGTTAGAGATAATCTCGGAGGTTGGTAGATGGAAGCAGAAAGTTCAAAGGCTGGGAAAGGAGACTCCTAGAAAATGCATCCTTCAAAACCAAATAGTGCTCAACTACTCTATGGCTACTGCTAGAGGTGCACTCTGTCCCCTTTAAACAGTTTCACTTTTAAAATGATAAGAACCTTGAGACGGTGAACAGACGATTGGTATCTCCAACATAATTGCCTGTAGTTTCTTCCTTGTGCCATATTCAAACCTCAAGGCCCTCTCGACATTCTGATGCTTTGATTGAGAATCTTAAATCTTAGTCTCTTCCAGGTTCTATTTTATCCTCTTCTTCTCAGCCTCCTCCGTCCATCCCCCCACTCATTTTGTCTCTGATTGTTAATATTCAAAGCAACAATACTGTGAGAAGTCTGTTTGGCCAAAATAAAACCCCTTCTCCGACTCGCAGATTTTCAATATTTTTTCTTAGAATCCTAGAAAAGTCTCCAAAATAAGGAACAAAGTAAGCTAAAAGCAAGAAGGGGGTGCTCCTTCTTTAATAGAGACAAGCAAAGG
This sequence comes from Cryptomeria japonica, assembly GCF_030272615.1. Classification (NCBI taxonomy): domain Eukaryota; kingdom Viridiplantae; phylum Streptophyta; class Pinopsida; order Cupressales; family Cupressaceae; genus Cryptomeria; species Cryptomeria japonica. The sequence continues at coordinate 209,491,837 of NC_081411.1, forward strand.
AAAACTTATGTCCCTAATTAATATTTTACAGGAGGAGAGAATTATTGCTAATGACATAGTAGAAGACATGGAGGATGAAAATAATCTCTTACCTTCAGACGGAAAGGATTCTTTAGATAGAGCTCAAGCCATTTTGCCTCTTAGCCCTATGCCTCCCTCCACTAAAATCCGCTCAAACGAGCATCCTGATTGCTCGACTTCCCCACTCAAAGATCCTCTATCTTCTAAACAATTCTTTAATCTTTCCTCAGAACTTTCAAACCCTCTTCTAATGTTGCCTTCCATGATGCCACCTGATTTGGAAATGCACCTAGACCAAAAAACTCAAAGACTTCTCTAAGATTATATAATTGATGATGAGGATATGTATCTTGTTTTGGAAACTCCCTTGGCTGTAATGTATTTGAAGATCAAGGAGAAAAGGAAATTGGGATTAAACCCATTGATAGATGGAAAGGTGAAACCTTATTATGGTCTTTCTCCTCCCAAGAAGGGTCACAGATCTTTGAATGAAGAAAGAACTCAAAAAGGGGTAGGAGAGAGTCAATCTAAAATCACAAACCTTTAGAAAGTAGGGAAGGGTAATACCCTTCCTGAACAACAATGAAAATCCTTCTTTGAATGTTATGGGCCTTAATGCCCTTAACAAATAGAGGGTGATTAAGAGAAGGATTCTCTTGGTCAATGGAGATGTCACCCTCCTTCAAGAAACTAAGATAGATTGTTGCCAAGGAGTATATTTTGGTTTTGGAATAAGCTCTCTTTTTCAAGCTTCTCTTCAATCCTCAATTGCATTAGAAGGGGCCTTTGGGGGTCTAATAACAATTTGGAAGCCTTCTCAAGTTCAACTGGAAGGTGTTTCTTATAACAGAAATGGGTTGCTAGTAAAGATCACACACTTGCAAACATATACATCCTTCTTTATCATCAACACTTATGGACCAACATTTCCTCAAAATGAACAGCTCCTATGGTTAACTCTTGATGGGGTCATATCTCAACTCTAGGATCAACAACTCATCATAGGAGGAGACTTTAATGCTATCAATAATTCATCAGATAAAAGGGGAGGCATTATCAGGCTAGGCAGATCTTGGCAAGATTTTAAAGATTGGATAGATAGGAATGGACTTTTAGATATTGAGTCGGGAGACAATTCTTTTACATGGACAAATAGGAGAAAATGTTTTAGCAACATTTTAAAGAAAATTGATAGATTTTTCTAGTTGGGGGATCTCATCTCCTTTCCTTTCTCTTAGGAGTGCTCAGTCTTAGCTTTCTCAAGGTCTGATCACTTTCCCTTTATGTTAACCCTTCAAATGGTCTCAGACATTTCAAAATATCCTTTTAGATTTGAGAATATATGGATGAAAGATTAAAACTTCCTAACCTTGATAGAAGACTGGTGGAAAGAAGAAACATTTGAAGGATCCAAACTTTATTGCTTTATTTCAAAGCTAAAGTATGTTAAGCAGAAGTTGTTGCAATGGAACTTCCAACACTTCAAAAACATTTTCTCTTCCAAAAAATCTTTAGAAGAGAGGATGACTGATTTAAATGCAAAAATAATCTCTAAAGGCATGGATCAAGATTTCTTTGATCAAGAAAAGAGGCTGCTCATGGAATACAAGGATATTCTATCTAAAGAATAAATTTTCTGAAAGAAGAAGTCTAGAGAAAATTAGCTTCCGATGGGAGATAAGAATACAAAGTTTTTCCATAATGTGACAAAGATTCGCAGAAGCATGAATAGGATCTCAAAGTTGGATTTGAATCAGTATTAATCTATAGTGAGCCCTGAAGGGATTAAGAGAGAAATAGCCTCATATTACTCAAGTTTACTAAACAATGAAGATGATTCCCATCTTACAGAGCAGAGAAACTTCTTGGCCTTGATTCCAAAGATCATTTCAAATGAACAAAACAAGAAGCTTAATGAGAGATTTTCATTGGAAGAAGTAACTTAAGCTCTCAATCAACTCCCTTTGCGTAAGGCTCCTAGCCCAGATGGTTTCACTATATACTTCTTTAATAAATGCTAGCATATTTTTGGAAAAGATTTAGTTGAGGCTTTGGAGTTCGCAAGAAGATCAGACAATTTGATCGAAGAAATCAACAATACATTTATAGCCCTTATTCCAAAGAAGGAGAAAGCTTCTAAATTAGGTGACTTCAAGCCTATTTCACTCTGCAACACATTTTACGAAATCATCTCAAAGGTTATGACAAATAGACTAAAACTCCTTATGGCTTGCATTATATCAGAAGAACAGACTTGATTTATCCCTAGCTATTCAATTCTAGATGGTGTCATTATTTCCAAAGAAGATATCCACACTCTCCAAAATACGAAGAGACCAGGCTTTTGGGTTTGACAAAAAATGGATCGACTAGATATTTGAATGCATTTCTACACCCAAATTCTCAATCTTGATAAATGGGAAGCCAATTGGTTTTTTCTCCTCATCAAGGGGCATTCGGTAGGGAGATCCTATTTCCCCATTTCTTTACATCATCAGAGTAAAATCTCTAGGGAAGGTTATCAAATAAAAAAAATCTGGCAACCTCTTGGAAGTAGTTAAAATAACTATAAATTTTGTAGTCACACATCAACAATTTGCAGACGATAACCTCTTGTTGTGTGTAACAAAGATCAAGCAAGTAAATCAGTTGAAAATGCTTCTGGAATCATTTGGAAAGGCCTCAGGCCAAATCATCAACAAAGCAAAATAAAAAAATTTCTTCTTATCCACCCATGCCCCCTTGGAGGTTAAGATCCAAAGAATTTTGAACTGTAAAGAAGGCATCCTTACCTGTATTCACCTGGGCATTCCAATTGATAGAGGATTGAGGAATTCAAAACTTTGGGATCCTCTAAAGCTAAAGATGGATCAAAATATAAATTCTTGGAAAGGGAAATGGCTCTCATGCACTGGTAGGCTAGTAATGCTCCAAGCAGTTATTTCTGCCCTACCCATCTACCTTTTATCCTTTTTATCCCTCACTACTGGTGCAAATTCCTTCATCATTAAAAACATGAGAAACTTCTTATGGCAAAAAAAATGAAGAAAAATAGAAAATTGCTCTAATTGCATGGGATAAAATCATCAAACCCAAGTCCATGGGGGGTCTAGGAATCAAAACTATTTACTTGTAGAACAAAGCCTTGGGAGATAAACTAGTTTGGAAGTTCATTAAAGACCTCAAAGAAATAAAGGTAAGGATGATGGTAACAAAATACCTTACAGATGGGGATCCTCAAAACATCCTAAGATCTAATTCTTATTGAAAGGGTTCTAGGACTTGGAATTTCATTGTCTCATGCAGAATTTTAATTGCAAACTCTTAGTCTCAGGATATACATGATGGATCCTCTAGCCATTTTCGGAAAAAAATCATGGGGATGATATCCAAGCATTGATAACTCTCTCAATATTTTGATAGCTAAGCGCTGGCTTCAACAACACTGGGGATCTTGAGTTATTGATTATTTGGTTTTGGATAGGGCTTCTAGCATGCAAGGATGGAGCTAGAAGCTTTTGGAGGGATTGCCTATTCCTATTGTTGAAATCAACCAGCTATCAGACATCATTAGAGAAAGAGATATTAATCCCAGACGAGGGGAATATTCTCTTATATGGGCTTCTTCTAAAATAGGACAATATAATGCTAAAGATGGCTATAGGGTTCTAACAAACTTTGGAAATCAACAGGAACAAGATATTATACTAAAACTCTTTTGGAATAACAAGACTATCCCAAAAGAAGGAATATTTGCACGGTCATCCTTGAAAAAGAGGATCCTCACAATAGAAAGATTCATTAAAATGGGCTATGAAGGGCCCTCAAAATGCATTTTGTGCAAAGGTCAAGTAGAGATAGTAGACCATCTCCTCTTAAACTGGCCATTTGCTTCAAAATATTGGTAATGGATTTATGCAAATATGGGGTAGATAACAACCCTCCTTAATGATATAACTCACTTTTTCAATGTTGGCCACTTCCTTCTAAGGAAAGCACTTTAAGTGAGATTCTGGAAACCTCTCCTTATTGCCTTGTTTGGGAAATATGGAAAGAAAGGAATCAAAGATTTGAATCAGTTTTATCCTCAATTGAAACATCAATTGTTGACGTAGTAAATTGCAAACTAGCCTTCTCAACAAATTCTAGCAAAAAAAATTCTTCTTGCGATGATAGAATAAGAAATCATTGGTAAGGGATCAAGATTCCTCCTTAATTTGGGAGAAAACCTAGTGCAAGAAAGGATGCTATATGGTCTCCCTCTAAGTAGGGTTGGTTCAAGCTAAACTTTGATGGAGCCTCCAAAAGAAACCCAAGTGCTTCAGCTATAGGTGGTTAGAGATCATTTAGGAATAGATATTGGAAAGATGGCCATGCCACTAGCACCAGATACCAATAATATAGAAGAATTCATAGCTTTGCTCCTAGCCTTACTTGATTGCCACAATCATGGGATAAGAAACCTCATAGTAGAGGGAGACTCAAAGATATAAATCAATGCAATTAAATCAAGAAGAACCGCAAATTGGTGGCTACAGGCAATTTTGGACAGCATAATTGAGAATTTAGTCAAATTAGAGCAATATGAGGCTAAACATGTCTATAGTGAGGCTAACACAGAGGCAGACACTCTCTCAAAAGCTGCAACAAAAGGCCTTTCCTTACATTGGTGGGAGAAGGAGAACAGTAACCATGGTTAAGATATAGAGAGTTTATCAATATTGCTCAGTAGTGAATTCTTGTTTTCATATGTCAAACATAAAACTTTTCCACCAAGTTTGGTCAAAATGGCAATCTCTTCAAATTCAAACCTTTCCTCCATCTTATAATATTGAAACTCTTACGCCAACTATGATGTCATTCATTTTTGGCCTTTCTAATAGCGAATTCTCCCACACTCATCTCGAAAAGATAGCGTGTGGTCCACCGCCATTCCAAGTGCGAGGCATGCATTGTCCATTGGATAGAGCTCGATTTTTTAGCCTGAAGATTTGGCATGATGTTAGACAGATATCCCTTGCCACCTTTGCAGGCATATTCATTGCATGATATTTTCCATTAATGCATGTTAAAGACAATGCTCATTATCTTTTATTTGGCTTCCTTTGCAAGATTATCAACTGGATTCTCTCTTCAACTTTCTACATAGAAGCTTAAGCTACTATAGGTTTCTAAGAGATGTTTGGGGAGGACTCGTTTTGGTTTATAATGAGTGTCTACCTTAGAACAATCTCTTTCTTTGGAGAGGATACCCCCATCTCTCTCTCTAACTCAACCCATCAGGTCTCTTTCAAATAAATCACGGACCTAAGATTGAAGAGGCTCCTCCTATTTCCTAAGGCAACAGTTATCCTGGCTGTTAAGCTTATTCTTGGTAGCAGGCATATCAGCAGAGAAGAATATCCCCAAGACAGCACGATAATTTCATCCCGGTTTGTCGCCTCCCTAATGGACCTCAAGCTTGATAAATAGGAAGTTTGGAACCTCACCAAAAAACTCTTCCTAGGTGACATATTGCTTGAATTTCAAGAAGTCCTAAACAAAGCGCGACATGACTCTAGCGCTCTATGTCCCAGTGAGAGAATCAACTTCAATGTCTTGGGAGAGCTGATTAAATTCTATCCTTTTCTGCTCGACCTAACGGGAAAGGACTTACAAAAGCAAAAAACCTTTACTGGCATGGCCCCTAGGTTTCTAAAATGGAGGTTTCTGTGGGACAGTTCAGAGGACATAGGTAGGGAAGAAGAATTCCTAGACTATGCCAGACTTAATGGTGTTCTGCCTCCCAAAACAGAAGTAGAGGGTCCCCAAGCAGAGCACGGTAGGCGAGGTGATGGCCGAGGTACCGGCCATGCTTCTAGCTGAGGAAGGTGTCGTCCATGCCTCAAGGAGAGAATTAAACATATAGGTTTCCAGTTCGTCTGATCTTTTTTGAAGCTGCTATAGATCTCATAGGTGGCTTTTTTAAATTTTTTTGTTAATCTTAAACGTTCATAGAAACTTTAATGTAGCATTAGGCTTATAAATTTTGAAAATCTTTAAGAGATTTTATGGAAAGGATAAATGAAGTGTAATCAACACTCAAATCCCACTCCAAGTCTAGAAAATTTTAGGGCTTTTTCTATGCATACTCATGGACATAGCTTTATTTTAACAGTTTTTAGGCCCTACTAGACCATTTTAGAAATTTGTGCCTTCATTGTGTAAAATATTTTTAAAAACAATATATTATTCTAGCTTTGCCTTTATTTACTAAAAAAAAAATTACTTTAATTATGTATAATAGTGAATAGTCTATTTGAAGTTCCCTCTTTGACAAGATATAATGCTAAAAGTAAATTAGATGTATTTTACTATACAAATTTCTTAAAGCAATTAAATAATTATAAAATTTAACCAGAGCAAAAAGAAATGTAATCTAGGAAATATAGCTCAAAATAAGTTATGCCTATTTATATTACAAATTCTAATTTGTAATATAAATGCCAAAACAAAATCTGAAGCATAAATCTAAAGGCTCTATTTCAGTTTCAGCAATTTGTTTCTCTACTGAAATAAATATTACATTTTATTTATTTAAATGACACAAATGAAAATCTGCAGTTATTTTTCAATTGAGGTCTAAAATGGTAGCATAGATTAACTATTATTTTCTTTATTACAAGTAATCTGTAATCCAAGAAAACATGATTTTCGCGGACATGATCTGTCTATGATATTAATGACATACAAAGGCTTATTTAAAAGAGATAATTTAGAAAACTAATTTTACTTATGAGGACGTTCCCAAGGGGCGTGACCTTCCTGAAAAGCGTTTTAAACGCCATCTAACAGAACTGAATATAATTCAGAAAGGCCATTTATACTGGATATATTTCTCAGGATTTTTGTACACTTTGGACTTGGGTGTGATAGAGTATATCTCAATATCTTATTTAAGAAGAAAGAGTTGATTATGGATTTTTTGGAGGAACTTCCAGGGCAGATATTTCGAAACATCTTGCTAAGAATGCCATAAAAATCTCAATTAAATATTATGCAGCTGTTGAATCCTGCCAAAGAAATGATGGAATGTTTAGATTTTTATAGGGATAGAATTAAACTTGGGCTGGCTAAGAAATGTATGTGCTTGCTCCAGCGTGTTGGGATATCTGTATACGGCCCTGTTGAACAATCATGTCAATTGCTCCCTCAAATTCCCACTGGATTTGAAATTGTGGGTTTTTCACAGATTATGTGTGTAAATCATAAGCTTGTTTTGCTGGGCTTGAAATATTATGACACTTTTACTACTAAGATTCTGATATATGATTTCGTATCGAATACATGGAAGCAGGGTTCTGATATTCACACTGCAAGATCCATGTTTGCATGTCGTACCTCATCTGAAGGATCAATTTACATTGCAGGGGGACTTGAGAAACATACTCCCTCTCGTGAACTCAGTGAAGCAACAGTTTATAATGTTGACGAAGACAAGTGGGAGCTTCTTCCTGACTCGCACCAAAAAATGGGCATTTGTAATGGTCTTTTCATTGAAGGGATGCTGTATGTGATTAGTATAATGGGTAATAGAATTCAAAGATTTGATCCCAACACACGAGAATGGACAGCAATGGTAAATATACGTTTTCATAATTCGTGGTACGACGATGTTCTGTATGCGTTTGGACGATAATTTGCGTTTGGACGAGTAAGTGCATGTAGAAGAAATGGAATAGAGCAATATGATTGGGAAAAAAATGTATTGAGAGAATTTCAACCTCTCCCTCAACACTTTCTCCATGTTCGTGCCACAGTGTGGTGTGATCGAATTTTCTTGTGCGGATATAATGATATTCGTCGGCGTCCCGATTTTTATATGTTTAACCCTGAAGCAGCCCCCTCTGAGAGGTTGATTCATCTCGACGAACCGAACATTTCTATGGAGAGAAAAATGCCTGTCAGATTGATTTCTCTCGACGAACCGAAAAATCTATGGAAATGCGTTTCGTATCTATTGCTACGATAGACATTTAATATATTTGTGTGGATTTATTTAAATGTGATTGTTTAAAAAAGATTAGACAATAGATCTTTGGTCTGAAAGATTATTAACGAGTTTATCAGAAATCAAACCTGACATCAAAAGGAATAAGGTCAAGCCAATAACTTAAAATGGAAACGAAGGAGGCCACCACCCGGCCGCCATGAGAGAGACTTTCTTCGGTTGTATTTCCATCTCTCCTCTATTCATGGCAACCATTTTGCTTCACCAGAAAGTAGTAGTTAGGTTTTGAGAGGATACAAAAATAAAAGAGACTGGATTTAGGGATTCCAATACTTTCGAATTTTGGTTTTTTAATTAATTTATTTAAATAATATATTTATTTTATAATATATATACAGTTGTGTTGGCATAAAAATTAATAAAATAATATAAATTATGTAAACTTTGATCTATTAGAAAATTGAGACATTAACATTAATTTGAAAAATGAACAATGAAAAATGTTTAATTTATTTTGAACACATTATAAATTGAGAGAATCTAAATTTTTGTTGTAGATGAAAATATGATTTGAAAGCAAAAGGATTGTAGCTTAATGATAGAATCAATAAAATTTTAATATTGAAATATTATGTTTAAAACTATTGATTGATGAATCTTAATTCAATACATGTCTCTTAGTTATAATAATTATAATCTTCCCTAGGGTGATGTAATATTATCCCACACTATTATCATAAATACTTGATGAAACTAAAAACTAAAGTTCAATATAAAAATTAATTATAATTAAAAATGTTATAATTCAAATTAAATGAAACACAATGTATGATGTGTTTATTTTTTAAAATCACATATCTAAAGAGAGTTTTTAAATTAACCATAGACTCACCGGTCCTAGTCTCTTTTCAGGGAGAAGAAATTGTCTAAGAGGATGTTTGAATATTTATTTTAAATTTATGTGTGAATGTTAATATTGGTGTCAAAGGAAATACCTTGGAGAATATCTATTAGTTGGTGAGTAACAATACCTATTCTGAAATAATGACATTTAAAGGTGTGTTTTCTTTATCTATGCTTCAATGCACATGCATGTGTACGAAATTTATTTTACAATAGTTTACAACCATATAGTATAATAATACTTTATTTAAGGTAAATTCATTTCATGAAAATAACTTTTAGTTATATTTGTCCGAGTATTATTACAATTTGTTGTTATTGTTTTTTGTTAATTTCTTATTATTCAATTTATTATTGGTCAATTAGAACTGTGAAATTTTTGTTTTGATATGCTTTTTAATTTTTATAAAGTTTAGATGGATGATTTTTAAGTTTTTAAATTATAAAAAATATTTTTCACCAATCTAATTGACTTGGAAAATTTACATCTTATTATCGGATTTCTAGACAGTATTTTATGTTCAAATAATATTTAGCTTGTTAATTTTTTTTAATCAAAATTATTTTACCAAACTAATATTTAATAAATTTTAAAATTTTAAAACTTTATATAAATAAATAAACATATATAATATTTAAAAACATAAATGAATAATATAGTACTAATATTTATAATAATTAATTAATAAATAACAACAACATAATAATATATAAAAATTTATACATTAATATTATATTATAATTATAATAACTAAAATACAATATTATTAAAATATTAATATTTATCTATATGACTCTAACCTAACTTAATTTTAAACCTAATCATATATGTAAATGAACTTTAACATATTTAACTTAAACCTAACCTAACACTAACTTTAAACATAACTCTAACTCAGCCATAATGTTTTTATTAATATATAAGTAACACATATTAATAATATAATAATTAAAGTACAATAATACAACAATCATAATGTTTATCTATAAAATAAAATATTTCATAATAAAATAAAATTATTTTTAAAGAATTAAAAAAATATAATAGTTCAAATAACAATGAATTACTTATTATAATATTAAGTTTTTCAAAGTTAGGTTAGAATTATTTTCAGGTTATTTTATATTATATCACTTATAAGTGGAATAGAACTAAAGACACTATTATAATATTTCTTATTATTGTCTAATACAATCTCAGTTTCTAAATCAAAATTAAAAGAAAATTACAATACATATAATTTTAACCAATAATGCATATATTTGTAAGTTTCAATTATTATTCAAAAGAGATTGATTATTTCTATTTTTAAATTATGTAAATAAAATTAATTAATTCAAACAATCAAATATAATTACATAAAATTAAAATCATATATATATCTGATGTGCATTTTTGTCTTGTTGCCATTTTCTTCTATTCTCTTACCTTCTAGGAACATTTGTTTTTTAAAACTTATACTTTCTTATGAGTTTTATGACCTAATTCTATAAATACAATTCCTATTAGAAGAATCTATTATATAATATCCTCTTATTCTTTAACTAACTTTGGCATTGAGGATAAATTTGAATCACATTCATCATAGAAATTTAATGAATAAACGCTATATTTTTTTACCAATACTACCCCTCTTTTCCCAATCTATGAGACATAATCCCCTTGTGATTATCTTTAGCTGATTATTTTTTTAACATCCTTCATGATTCTCTTGAGATTGACAATTTTTCTTTAGGTTTCTAAGGCTAAAATTAAAAATCTACACATGGAATTGGTTAGATCTCAAAATTTATTGACCTCAAAACCCAATGGTAAAAGGTTTTCCCTCTTGTAGAGAACCCAAATAAATTATTGTTGAATTATTTACATGCTGTATAGAATTTATGTATACCAGCTCATGTGTTTGATATCAACATTATATTATCAACTAGCTATGAAAATCTTATTAAAAAAAAATTCAATTTTATTAAGTTTTAGTATTAAATTTTGAATTTGGTCAAAAGTTAGTGCTCAAATTGATTTAGTGCTAATCTTAGGGTACAATTTGGTTTAGCAATGTAGTTAAATGTTCATTTATGATTACAGTTCATTATACTCTGGTATTCATCTAGAATTAGTGTTCAATCTAATTTAGTGTCCAATTAAGCATAGGGTTAGGGTTAAAATTTAATTTAGTTTAGTCTTATAATTCAATGTGGTTTAGTGTTAAGGTTATAATTCAATAAATTTTATGGTTTGGATTCAATTTCCTATAATGTAAGGGTTAGGGTTAAATTTAGTCAAAAGGTACTGGGAAAAGGATTTATGAGTAGAAGTTCTTAAAGTCTTAGAGGTAGGTTTAGTGGGTGGAAGTTACAACACATTTGCATTCATCATTATAAGCATTATATTGTGTAAAGTTTCAAGAATTCTCTTCTAAAGATTGATGATAAAGGGGCCACACATGGTATTGTGGTTGCCACTTGTTTATCAATGTGATTGTAAAAGTTATCATTGACCTTCAATAAATATATATCTTTTTTTGAAACTTTTGGAATGTTTTTGGAGCTTTCACATTCTTATCAACTAGTTCTATTGAAGAAGAGGATTGAAAATGGTTCATTTGAAGTTAATAGTTATGAAGCATTGCCCACAATTGTGTGAAAAATAAAAATCCTATTCTAAACTAGTAATGAAAATTCTTTGAACATCAACATAGGACATATAATAAGAAATTTTTGAATGCAAATGTTTATATCTACCAATGAAATTAGTAACTTCTTTTTAACTCTTTGCTTACAATGAATCAAATTACTCAAAGTAATTTAGGACCAATATTATTTTGACATTGTTAAATGGATGCATTAACCAATTATTAAAAAGAAGTAATAGAATAAGGAGGCAAAGAGAAATACCGTTGCAATATTTATCTCTAAAAGTATGAGTCAATGTTTATACCATATGTCTATGACCTTGATAGAAATCAACATAGAAGTTTATGAAATATTTTGACATGAGTCAAGAGGTCACCTTTTCCATAACTCTAATTGGGGAATTTCAACATTTGCATGAGTAATGGAATGAACCACATCATTCAATACTAGTCTAACTAGATCATATTTGAGGAAATTGAACTTATATTAGATAAAGAAGCCAATTGTTGTTGTAAGGATGACAAACTTTGAGCTTGGTTATTGATAGCCGATTTAGTAGATGAGTTTCAGTTTTGAATGTTGGATTGAGATAGAGGTCTAATATTATGATAGGTAGGTGGAGGTTGGTAATAAGTAGGTGGAACAATATGGTCTATTGGTAAAGGAGATAGTTGGGAAACACATGGAAGGCTAACAGAAGGAGTTATGCAAGAATATTGATAAATACCTGATTTCCCCCATGACTAACATGTATAGGATTAGTTTTTTGTGTCAATGTGGTCATGATAGAAGGTGTATATGTAGGAACATTAGGAAAGAATTTACACATAGGAATGGAATTCTCAACTTTATTTGTAGAATTAGAGTAACCAAGATTTTGACATAACTTTTTATTGGGTATAACATTGGTATCAACAGTATGAGAAATTTTGCATACCACTTGTACACCAATTTCATTACTTTAAATATTCTTCTGAAACCTTTAATCAAGGGGATTACCTCTCTATTTAATTTTTCTTGACCCATTCATTGTTGAAGCTTATCCATGAATAGGAAATCTACTTAAAGATTCATCCTCATCATGATCTTAGTGTGAGGGGAATTGTTGTCCATAATATTAGGTATGTCATGTGTAGGGATTGAATATTCACCCAAGGTCTCATGGAATGGGCTATACAACATAGGCTTTACACCACTTACCATTTAATCTTCGGGAAGCCATGCCTATAATTTCTTCTCACCAAGATGTTCGATGTAGGTGAAAAGGTAACAAAAATCATACACAAAGAGCAAAAAGATAAGACTAAAAAAATGATACATGTCATAAATTAATGCTTCTAAATAGAAATTAGAAAATAGAAGTAAAGAAATAAATATGTCTAGTTCACCAAAATGTAATATTAAAAAATTGGATTTAATAAATTTAGTTACGTAAACTAGGAAATTCAATTATTTTTGCATAAAATATTACTAAAGGGGTGAAATGATTTTTATTTATCTAATCCCGACTTCAATTATGAAATGCATTTAATGTAGGTCAGAATTCACCACCCATTTTGAGGTAAACTGATGGTTGAATATGTTTTGTTGAATTTAAATACTAGATCTAGGGAAAATAATGGAAAACTAACATAAAATAACATTTACAAAAAGCTAGAGATGTGGTGTGTAGGCACAAAGTTAAATTCCGCAAGAAAGAGAAAAGCCTACACAAAGCTAAATTGGACAAGAAAGAATAGAAAGGCACGTGTGTTAGAAAATTCAACATGGATGCTCGGGATGACCTAGTCCTACGACTATCAGATGTGGATGAACAAGAAACTTTCAGAATTAAAATGTCACTAATAATTTGATCCTAGGATTTTTCACAGATTAACAAGATCAAGATCCCTTAGGCAACCCATTCCTCTGACTTTTGCTTCTACTAATGTCAAATTTGATCATCATTATAATCTTTATTGGATTCAATGTTAATCTATACAATTTGGGAAAACCACTTATTTTCAAATTTAACATTACATTGATGGGTCAAACGAATTTAATTTGATCATCATTGTAATCAACTCTTCAAGTATGAAATGGATTGAATAGGGATCAAAATTCACAATGCCTTTTTGTAAAATTGATGTTGAATATGTACTATTGAATTTAAATGATAGATATATGAGGCATTTCCTCACAATCAAGATCAAATTTTCGGTGGTTTCTCTATTATTATTCTTCTCGACCTTGGTCAACTACCACCTATATTAGATAAACCTAGATATAAGTGTCACATTCAAGAGCATTAAGTTTGTGGTTGACTTTCACAATAGTCATTATGTTTGACAACATTTTTTTGTCAACAAGGACAAAGAAAAAGTCAGCAAATATTTCATACTATTCTTCGTAATATAAGATATGCTTAGTCTGTTGAGGATGAATTGCAAAGAATTATGGACTAGACAAATATACATTTAAGCATGGAAGAAAAAAAATAATTTGGTAGCTCAATCCACCTGGACCTAAAAACTTAGAGACTTCTCTAGGATTATATAATTGATGATGAGGATATGCACATTATTCTAGAAACTCTCTTGGCTATAATGTATTCAAAGATTAAGGAGAAAAGAAAACTTGGATTAAACCAATTGATAGATGGAAAGGTTAAACCTTATTATGGTCTTTCTCCTCCCAAGAAAGGCTGCAGATCTTTGAATGAAGCAAGAACTCAAAAAGGGGTAGTGGAGAGCCAATCTAAAATAAAAAACCTTTGGAAAGTAGTGAAGGGTAATACCCTTCCCGAGCAACAATGAAAATCCTTTTTTTAAATGTAAGGGGAATCAATGCCCCTAACAAACAAAGAGTGATTAAGTGAAGGATTCTCTTGGTCAATGCAAATGTCACCCTCCCTCAAACAGCTAAGCTAGATTGTCAGCAAGTAATATATTTTGGTTTGGGAATCATCTCTCTTTTTCAAGCTTCTGTTCAATTCTCAGTTGCATTAGAAGGGGCCTCGGGGGGTCTAATAATAATTTGGAAGCCTTCTCAAGTTCAACTAGAAGGTGTTGCTTCTAACAAAAACTAGTTTCTAGTAAAGATCACACACTTACAAAAAAATACATCCTTCGTTATCATTCTTATGGACCAACATTTCCTCAAAACAAGCACCTCCGCTAGTTAACTCTTGACGAGGTCATATCTCATCTCTTGGATCGACAACTCATCATAGGATGAGACTTTAATGATATTAGGAATTTGTCATATAAAAGGGGAGGCATTATTAGGCTAGGAAGATCTCGGCAAGATTTTAAAGATTGGATAGATAGGAATGGACTTTTAGATATTGACTCAGGAGACAATTCTTTTACATTGAAAAATAGGAGAAAAGGTTTTAGTAACATTATAGAGAAAATTGATAGATTTTTTCAGTTGTCTCCGCTCCTTTCCTTTCTCTTAGGAGTGCTTTGTCCTAGCTTACTCATGGTTTGATCACTTTCCCATTATGTTAACCCTCCAAGGGGTCTGAGACATCTTGAAATCTCCCTTAAGATTTGAGAATATGTGGATGAAAGATTCAAACTTCCTAACCTTGATAGAAGACTGGTGGAAAGAAGAAACATTTGAAGGCTCCAAACTCTATTACTTTATTTCAAAGCTAAATTATGTTAAGTAGAAGTTGTTGCAATGGAACCTCTAGCACTTCAAAAACATCTTCTCTAAAGTTAACGTATGCAAGTTCTCAGCACCTCCAAAGACTTGCTCTTCATGTACTATCTGCTCCAAGTGTTATGTCATCTTGTACAAGATAAGAAACACAAGCACATAGACATGTTTAATTATTTTTTAAATTATAATCTATTTATAATCTGATTAAATAGGCAAAATTTAAAATACCATACACGAGGATTCTCATCTCCTTTACCAATATCTTGTACACCTAGAGGTCTAGGTACACAAGAGTCAAGGCCAAATCAAGTGTTAATCCCTATATGTTGTAAATATTAGATCCTAAATGATGTTGATGATGCTTGATTTTGGCTCTAATAAATGTCATGAGGAATTATATTTTAATTGAACATGTTGACAGGTGTTTTTGACACACTCACCGACAGGCAGGTAGAACATGAATGCACATACCACCTCTCCTGAAAAATAATCAATTTTGAAATAATGACAGCTCCAAGGTCTCTATAGTGGGGTCACGATGGTGTTGAGTAACTCGGTGGCCTGTTGATTTGTAACTTTATGATTCATCTACATAAGTTAGAAAACTAAACTATCCAGAGAGAAAGAAAGAGAAAAAGATAAAGGAGATGCAAGAGGATGACAAATATTCAACATTCATTCCATCTAACAATATTAACTAAATTTGGAGGAAATTGGAGTGTTCATACATCCGCATGCTCAGAGATTAAAATTACTAAACGACATTTGTATCGGTATTAAGCACCATTGAAATGCACATATCAACGAGAAACAAACATGATTCTCTCAATTTCAGGAAGTTAAACTAGACAAAATGAGATTAAAATTAACCATATGAGTGAAAATGCAAAGGAGCAACTATTTGGAATGACCTTGAAAAGTTTAATTTCATAATTTCTACCCCTTACAATGAGCTTCAAGCTCCAATTTATAATAATTTTCCATAAAATTCCCTCTTACAAACAATAGACTTGTTTTTTTTTATTTTACTTGCTTTCCTTCCATACCCTTCAACGCACTTTCCCTTCAAAATGTTATTCATTTCTTCTCAAGCTTTTCTTTCATTTGTTGTGCACCGTTCGTTGATTTCGTTCATCTTTATGTGCATAGGGTGAAAGAAAAAAACAAAATACAATGAACAAATCAATGAGCATCCATAATTCTTGGAGTTTTTGATTGACCTAATTAGGGATTACGCAAGCACTCCTTCCTATCACCTAGAATTGGGTTAAGTGTGTCATTCAAAAGAAACCAAATTTTGGCTCCTTTCTCTTAGTTTATCCTTTCAGATTCATGTCATTTTGCGCACTTCTCTTTGTTCACCCTAATCGGGTTCCTGCACTTTCTCTGCTTGCAAATTCTCTTCGTCATAACATGTTTCTTGAAGTCTATGTTTTCTTCATATCGCTGCTCCATACCTACTCAATGCATTATCATTTCAAGCATGCATTCTTATCTAGTTTACTTCGATCCATGATGCCCTAACCGTGTCTTCTATTGATATATCATACAATTTTCCCTCTTTCCATGCCACATTTTTATTTGTCTATCTTTTGCAAGCATATTCGATGGGCTATGCAGATTATTGCAAAACTCTCGATTCATTGGATCTTGTCCCTTAACATCATCAAATAGTATCAATCCTGTGTGTTTTCGATCATGGCTACAACTTATTATCTTAACTCAACCTTTCCATTAATTTTCCTTCAAGTATTTTCTTGTACAGATTTTGGTTTGTGAGGGGACCACCCTTTTTGTGTCATGTTTAATCCCATTGAGGATGTAGGCAAATCGGATTTGTTACTCCCTTCATGCGGCTAAGCTGCTGATGCCCAAAACGCAACAATTTCTCGCTTCTTCTATGTAGTGGGTTGTAATCTTTCTAAACATCCACGCTCTATTTGGAGTGAGCTCATATTTAGAATGAAAATATAAAATTGGAATCCAACCAAAGTATTGCTTCTCTTCCCCACTGCACACCAGAATCTCGATAATGGGGACTCAGAATTGAGGGTTTTTGGGTTTCAGACCTCCGAAGCCTTGAGTCTTGGAATGAATGTTCCTTTTGTACCGCGGGGGTCCGAAGTTCCAGAGCGGCCTTTATTCTTCCCTTTTCATGTGTCTTACTTTTCACTTACAACACATTCTGTCTACTTTTGAGTGCCATCGATGCCTCCTCCTTCATGTTTTGAGCTTAACTATCAATGTCACTCAACTTATACCTGGTGCACTTGATGCCCAAACATGGGTCGGGATTTCTTCTTACTGCTTAGAATTGTACCACTCTCTTTTCTCAAAACTTAGCTTCACTGATATGGATGATATGCCCATTACCTGACTTCAAGGTTTCAGGATTCAGGGATCTCGGGGTTTCAATTTTTTTTTATTTTCCTGACCTCGGGGTTCCAGGATCGCCGTATCCCAAACTCTCTTTCTATTTTGGGTTTTACTTCACTTTCAATATTTTCAGGCTCTCAGGGTGTGGAATTGTACTGGCTCCTCCACACTTTGGGAGTCAAGAATCTTGATTGCTTGAGGAGATCCTGAATAGTAGCTTATTTGTTCAAGGAGGAGAGTTTTAGATTTTATGGAAGCAATTACACTTTTTGAAAGGACCGGATGGAAGTTCAATTGAAGTGTCTTGGAGATGAGTATTGGAAGACTACAAAGAGTGTCTACAATGTTCCTTAGAATGGACTAGTTACTACGGCTGAGATCAAGGATGCTAAACATAATATAAAAGCTAAGGAAGCTTTGATGAGTTCCTTGACTAATTCAGAGATGACTAGTGTGATGGGTTTTGAAGACTGCACATGAGATCTAGAAGAAGCTAGAGACCTTGTATGAAGGACATGCACAGGTTAAAGTCACTAAGGTGAATGAGCTTGTCATGAACACTAGATGTGTCAGTGGAAGCCTTGAAGAAGATAATATTGTTGCTAAGGTGCTAAGATCATTGCCTACTTCTTACAAGTATAAAGTAGCTACTATCGATGAAATCTAGAGTGTGACTATAGTGACTAGAGACATGTTGGTTGGAAAACTTGCTGCATTTGAGTTGAGCAAATTTGGAGAATCACATGGAAATTCTGAGACTGCATTCAGAGCCTCTGCATTCGAGAAGAAAAAGTATGATCTAGGAGAAATTTCATGTTGGGTATCAATATATGAAAGAGAGAAGAGAGATTTGGAAGAGAAAGAAAGAGAATTGGATGAGATCGAAGCCCTTATTGCTTGAAGATTGCCTAAAGGAGTAGGTAAGTATGATGGAAAGTTACCTTTGAAATGTTTCTCTTGTAATAAGATAGCACATTTTGCTTCTAGGTTCCCTAAGAGGATTTCTAGATATGATAAGCATGATATGTTAGTCCCAACCAATGCTGAGACAGGAGGGGTGAATCAACACTATACTAGTTTTTACCAGATTTAACCTTAATCAAAGTTTCTATTCAAACTTAGCACTTATTAGTATAAGAAACATTAATAAGAAACATGCACACATAAAATCAAACACACATGACTACCAAGATTTATCACGTGGAAACCCAAATGTGAGAAAACTACAGTGTGAGTAGAAACTTAAAAAATCTGCAGTCTTCTAGAGTATGCCCAGTGAGGAGCCATCCTTGTTAGGAGATTACAAAGAGACTATTAGGTGCCACCCGATTAAGGGATTTTCTTTAAGGCCTGTTAGAACCTTTACCCTGTTAGAGGTCGCCTTGTTAAAGGACTTAGAATCATCAATTAATATGTCACCTGGTTAAGGGATTTTCCAAAGGGACTTGTTAAAGTCCACCCGGTTAAGGGATTTTGTTGTTGTAGTTATTAGGAAACAACAAAGAGAATGATATGCTATAGTAGCTACTCTTAGCTTAATCAAATCCAATTGAAGCTCTTTGTTTTCACCACCAGTTACACTTTCTCTACACTCTACTAGTTCTCTATATTTCACTTGCTCTGCACTCTACTGGTGCTCTATATTTCACTTGGTCTGCACTCTATTGGTGCTCTGCATTATTTCTCTACTCTTCACACTATCCCAGCTCTGCACATTCTCTTGAGCATTCTGCTATTCACTTAGCAGTTCTACACTCTTCTCACCTTGCTGGATCGCCTCTCTTCAAAATTACACTTAGCAATTTTACGATCAAACTTTTTGGTTTTCACCAAAAACATTTATACCATGTTTTACTGACACATATGTGCCGATTCCTAAATGAGTTTACACCTAACACTTGGTAGATTTGAAATTCAAATCTTTCTGCACTTTCTTTGCACACTCTTCATTAATCTCGCCAGCAACTCATCCTTATTTTCTACCGCAACTCACAATTCTACCAACTTTTGGCTCGTATTCTGCCTTTTTAATACAAACCAGAAAATCCACACAAGTCTCACCTTAACTAGTTGTTAACTATTGTAGACTTCACTAGCAATTTTTATTTTTATGATATCTCACCATGACCGACTCACTTTTGTTCATTGCATCTAGCTTACTAGTCACTGCTCTAAGATTCTCGATGGATAGCATTCACCAACCTGTATCATGGGTTCACCGGTGTAACTCTTCATCTTTTACCACCGGTCACTGATCATCAACCAGACTAATCACCTGTTTGTCCAGAGTGTTTCAGTCATGCATAATACTACTAAACTGTAATTTAAGTCACCTCTTTTGACCGCATCATCATTTCAACTGTCTGTTTAAGAAA
The DNA here is from genome assembly GCF_030272615.1 of Cryptomeria japonica. Taxonomy (NCBI): domain Eukaryota; kingdom Viridiplantae; phylum Streptophyta; class Pinopsida; order Cupressales; family Cupressaceae; genus Cryptomeria; species Cryptomeria japonica. The sequence continues at coordinate 209,511,784 of NC_081411.1, forward strand.
CTGATCTCAACACCTATATGATGCTTGATTGATCGACCAACTACTCTATTTATCCTTCAACCAATTAGTCTTCGACCAACACACTTCTCAGTGTGTCAATGAGGCATATTAGGGAAGCACTTAATCCTCCATATTGTTTGTAGCCATGAGTAAACAATTGAGGTTTACCACACCTCCTTGCCTATGAGCATGGCCTTATTCATTGATAAGTGTTGGTCATCAATGACAATACTAACTGATGAACCAGTTGTGTCAATACCATCAGTTATGCCAACATGATAAAATTTGAAAGGCACGATAGATCTGATAAGTATGATAGATATGAGAAGCATGATAAGAATGATAGGCCCTATAAGCCCTACCAGAAGTTTAGAAATTAGAAGAGATGCTATTATGTTGCTGATGAAGGTGTGAAAGATGAAGAACCAAATAATGGGAAGTTAGAAGATGAGTTTGTATTTATTGCTATCAAGGAAGATGATTTGGTACCAGTGAATCCTACAAGCTACATTGTTGAGGAGGAAGCTTTGGCTGCTAAGATTAAAGAGAAAGATGAATGGGTTATTGACAGCGGTTGTTCACATCATATGAAAAGGTGATAAAATAATTTGTGACTATGGAAAGGTATGATGGTGGCATAGTGAGATTTGGAGATGATAAAGCTTATGTGATTTATGGTAGAGGTTCTATATCTTTTAATGGAAAGCATAATATTGATGATGTATTGTATGTTGAAGGATTGAAGCATAACCTTTTGAGTGTTGGACAAATGGTTGACAAGGGATATAACTTGCAATTCAAGAATGGTAAATGCAAGATCTTGAATGCCTCTGATGTAGAGATTGCATCAGGTACTAAGACTCAAGGTAATATATTTCACTTGAATGCTGGAGAGAAAATTTATTTGATTTCTTAGACTGATGAAAGTTATTTATGGCATAGGAGAATGTGTCATGCTAATTTTGATTACATGATAAGGATAAGTTCTACTCAAGTTGTAGATATTTTCCTAAGATTGTGAAGCCTACTAATCCGGTATGTAAGGAATGTCAAATGGGAAAGCAAATAAGAACTTCATTTAAGAGTAAGTTGTATTCATCTAATGGATTGTTAGTTCTAATGGATTGTTAGTTCTAGTGCATACTAACTTATGTGGTCTGACAACAGTGAGAAGCATGCAAGGTGACATATATTTCATGTTTTTTCTTAATGATTACTCTAGGATGATGTGGGTTACCTTTCTAAGGGAGAAATAAGAAGCGTTGGATAAATTCAAGATATTCAAAGTTAGAGTGGAGTCTGAAATGGGGTTGAAGAATAAATGCTTGAGATCTAACAGAGGAGGGGAATTTACATCAAGTGAGTTTGATACGTTCTATGAGAGGAATGGAATTAGAGGACAATTATTTGCTCCTAGAACCCCTCAACAGAATGGAGTTGTTGAAAGGAAGAGAATAACTATCATGGATGCTATGAGGACTATGTTGATTAAGGGAAATGTTGCACAAACCTTTTGTAGAGAAGCTATTAGCACTACTATTTACACATTCAACCGAGTGCATATTAAAGCTGATTCTAGTAAGACTCCTTATGAACTATGGTTTGGTCATGTTCCTATAGTTAGATATTTCAGAGGTTTTGGAAGTAAACATTATATCAAGAGAGATGAGGATATAGGAAAGTTGGATGCAAGATGTGATGAAGGGATCTTCTTGGGATATTCTACTAAGAGAAAGGCCCACTGATGTTACAATAAGAGACTAAGAAAGATAGTGGAGAGTGAAAATGTGAAGGTGGATGAATGTCTTGAAAAGCAGATCGGAGCTTGTGGTTATGATTTTGATGATGAAAATGTTGTTCTTAAGCTTGTATAGACTAAGATCCTTAAGGAAAATGATCCAGTGGAGACAGTTAATCTGATTATTGCTGTTGTCAATGAATAAGTGCAAGAGCTTGAGAATCATAACAATCAGAAAACTCTAAGGTATACAAGATTGAATCATTTAGAAAATTAGATTATTGGTGATAAGAATAAAGGTATGATGACTAGGAGAAGGATTGTTTATAAAGACATATGTTTGATTTCAAATATTGAGCCTAAAGATGTTGCTGAAGCATGTAAAGATGACAATTGGATGCAATCAATGGAAGAAGAATTGAATTAGATTGATAAGAATAACACTTCAGAGCTTATTCTAAGACCTAAAGATAAGAATATAATTGGCACTAAATGGGTGTTCTGAAATAAACTTAATGGAGTTGGTGAAGTTGTTAGAAACAAGGCAAGATTGGTATGCAAGGGATGTTCTTAGATGGAAGGAATTGATTATGAGGATAATTTTTCTCCTTTGGCTATAATTGAAGCTATTAGATTGTTGCTTGGATATATTTCTTACAAAAATTTCAAGGTGTATTAGATGGATGCCAAGTCAGCCTTTTGGAATGTTGATCTAGAAGAGGAAGTCTGCATTGAGTAACCAAATGGATTTTTATTATTAGATGAAGGAGATATGGTATGCAAATTGAAGAAAGATCTATATGGACTTAAGCAAGGACCTAGAGCATGGCATGCTAGATTAGACAAATACTTAATGAAATTAGGATTTTGTAAAGGTATTGTTGATAGTAATTTATACTTTAAGGTTGAAAAAGATAACATTTTGATTGTTGACGATGTCATTTTTGTAGGATTTGATGATTTGAGAATGAAGTTTGTTGATAATATGCAAAACGAATTTGAGATTTATATGATAGGTGAGATGAAATTCATCATAGGATTGCAGATTAATCAAACTAGTAAAGGTATTTTCATTTCTCAATCTAAGTATGTGAAGGAATTGTTGAAGAGGTTTGGGTTAGCTAATTCTAAACTTGTTGGAACTCCTATGGTGATTGGATGTAAATTATGTAAAAATGATGAATCTTAGAAAGTTAATCTGACTTTGTATAAATCTATGGTTGGTGGATTATTTTACTTAACTCGGACTACACCAAATATTATGCATGTTGTTTGTCTTTGTGCTAGATTTCAAGAAGATCCTAAAGAGATGCATGTTACTATTTTGAAGAGGATTTTTAGATATTTGATGGGGATTGTTGAATATGGTTTCTGGTATCTGAAGAATGATGATTTCCTACATGTGCCTATACTGATGCTGATTGGGCAAGTGATGTTGATGACCGGAAGAACACTATCGGTGGAGCATTCTTTTTGGGAAATAAATTGAGTTCATGGTATAGTAAGAAACAAGATGTTGTATTAGTATCTACTACTGAAGTTGAATGCATTGTTGCTGCTAGCAACTGTACTTAAGTAGTTTGGATGAAGTAAATGTTGAAGGATATCAAATTAATTTATGATGAGCCTACTATTATTTATTGTGATAATTCAAGTGCTATCAATATTTGAAATAATCTGGGCCTGCATTCTAAAACAAAGTATGTGTCCATAAAGTATAATTTCTTGCGAGAGAAAGTCAATGATGAGGAAGTCAGATTGGAATGTGTATCTATAAAGGATTAGATTGTAATTATTTTAGCTAAGCCTTTTCCTTTAGATACATTTGTCTATTTGAGAGACAACCTAGAGGTCTTCGCCCCTCTTGATCAGAATTAGATGCATGGAGTTGCATCAATTCGATGGATTTGAGAGCCTTATCTTTTTATCTAGGTTAATGAGTTGTTGTGTCTACTCAGCCAGAGTAGTTAGTGTGTGATTTGGATGTTTAGTTGTGAGTCTATCCTAAGGAGGAGTGATTATCCTTCTTAGGGGATGAGTTTTGGGGATTAAAACATGATTTGTATTCTGTCTTTGGAATTGTTGTCAAAGGAGGAGAGGAGCATGTGAAAAATTTATTTACCTATGGAGCTTTGTGTGCATGGTCTTATGGGGAGTTTGTTACAGATTGTTGGTGTTGATTCATTTCTTTGCATTGTTTTTCACTTTCATATGTTGCCATCAATGCCAAATGGGGAGATTATTGGATATTATTGCTGCTAGGATATATTCTTGCCATTGATGTCAACATATTCATGTGTTTTGGTGTTGCAGAGAGTTGTTTGGTGATCTGGTGATTGCATTGAGTTGGTCTAGTTGGTTTATCTATTTGGGATACTGGAATATTTCATTCGTTATTGGTTTTGGTAATCTAGAAGTTTACTTGATCACATCATTTGATCTAGTTTGAAGTTTAGTTTTTCTTTTCAGTGGTTGGTAGATTCTAGTCTTTGATCCATTGTACTCCAGTATGAAAATATCTTTGCTTGCAGATTTGGGAGAATGTTTTGGATATTCACATGTATCTTCATTTCAGATGGTTTGTGATTTTGTTCTCTGGAGGTTATCTTTGTAGTCCGAATTATTGTTATTAAGTGTTGTTGAGAATTAGCGTGTTGGTCGATGAATATTTGAATAAGTGGTGCTGGTGAAACTATTACGGATGGTTCTAATGTTCTTGTTAGTCTTTCTTGATTGTATCTTATTTATTTTGATGGTCTGTATTGATCCTTGTGCGCGATATTGGTGATTTTGTTGACCTGGTGATATTCTTCATGTTATGCAGTATTTCTAATGGTGTAGTGTGTTGCGGTTAATCTTAACGACATTTCCAGTGGTGATGCATGTTTAGAGATTTGGTTTAGTCAATGTTACATCAGATATTATATTGGTTCGATGGTTTATTTATGTATCGTGTGATATATAATTTTGTAATTAAGGGTTGAGGGTTTGGTCAACATTATAGTCAAGGTTGATGAATTATAAAAATAGGTGTTAGATTCATGTAATTTGGAAGTGGTTGTAGTGTCTCCATTATTAGAGAATGGTGTATGTTCGCATAAGAAAATTTATCTTTCGGTGTGATGTATTAAGAAGAGATTTTTGTAGAGCAGACAAATTAGCTTAATCAAAACTATCATCAAGCATTAGCAGATACTATTTTTGTAGTTCTTGTAATCTGGATTGTAGTCCGATTACTATTGTAAGGTGGTGAACCTTCCTTGAGGGTTGGAGCCTTTTGGATCATTATATCTTGAGTAGTGAGCTTTAGGCAGTGTGCTTGAATGTATGTACATTCCCTATTGTAATATTTATACATGATATTATAGAGTATCATCTTATTATGGGTAGATTCTATTACCCCTTTATTTTAATTTTGAAATCGCTACCCTTTGGTTGTGGAGTCACTCATTTCCTAAAGTCATGTCGTGTGTCATGCTCCTTTTCTAAGTCAGTCGTGGAGTTAGGAAGTTCTAAAAATTCTTGATCACCCAACGCCTCCTATCTTGTATTTGGTCGCTTTGTCATGAGTTGTAAAACGCTCACAAGTCCCGACCTTAGGCTCGTTAGTTGGTATTTTTCTCGACTGAGCAACATGTCAAATATTTCCTAGGTTTTGGGGCGTCATCTTTGTGTCAGGTTTTATACGAACTAATGCTATTTATCTTATCAGCAAGAATAAACCAAATTAAGGCACTGTTTAAAGAGGCAAAGTAAATGCGACATTTAACGAATGTCAGACCAATTAAGTACATGAATGTGGTGGAAAATGATTTTTGAACTAGCCTCCATTTTTCTGAGTTCTCTAAGTGTATCATCTAGCTTGCACTCATATAGGGTATAATACAAAATCAGTTGGAAGGCATGTAAGACATAGTGACAAAGCTATTGAATTTTGAAACCTTTTTGTAAGAGCTAGAGACATGAATGAGAACTGCGCTGCGTGAGAAAATTGTGCAGTGTGGTTTGGCCTTCGTAACTAGTTTTCTATTTGTTGTCCCTTACATAGATCTAGTTGTTGCTTGATCCAAGAGATATCACCCTAAAGCTCAATAAATTTAGGTGGAAGGTGGCAGCGATCACGTGAATTAAACATGAAATCATTTCTCACGCTTTGTGTCTCAATGAAAAATAAGAGACTGAGACCATGTCTATGCTGGCTGGTGAAGAGTACATTCGCACGTTTGGTGACTTATGCATGAATTGTATAACAAGGAATTGTCTTAAGGCGGGAAAAGGAGGTAAGTCTCTACTACCCACTAACTTAGAAGAATGCATTAGAAATATGAAGTTGCAAAAGTCATAGTCCTATTGCACCATGTTGTGGGTAGTAATTCTATTGATTTTTTCAAATTCTGGATGGGTCATTTCATCCTCACTATCTATGCTTTTGATAGTTTCATCTATTGGGCCTCTGTCATCAATTTTCATCAAAATGAGCAATTGCAAAATTTCTGTCAATCCCTTGCTTTCCATATGTGCTCATATCTTGTTTACATCCTTGCTATTCAAGAGTTTGCTTGGCCAGGTCTAGAGATTCATCACCCTTCCCGTATTTTTGCACCTATTTATCAAAATTTTCCTTAGCTGACTCTGTGGAAGAGCATGCACACTTTTTCCCATGTCAATGATGCATTCTCAATGAGTTTCATCATAAAATTGGAAAAAAACCTTGGCTTATGGTTTTCTCATGTTTTCGTTGACTTTGTGATAAAATTTGGAATCTTTTACACCCAATTTGATTGATTCTCATATCTTAGAATTCGGGGTTTTGAACAAGAGCCAGCTGTGAATAGGTACCCTGAATATAGGAAAAAGATCAAAGCTCAAGAGGCATCACATGTCAAATAGGAGGGGGAGATTGTTGAAGATGAATAACCAGAAGCTGAATAGGTGGGAGCAGTTTCTTCTTTTATCTTTTAATTATTTTTCTTGATCATTGGCTTGCTGGGAATACCTAAAGACTTTTAAAATACTGTTATCTTTCATATTCTAAATATATGGACTATGTTTCTAATTAGGAATCTTTTGGGAAAACTTTTTTTCTCTTATTAGAACATAAAGAATTCTATGCATATGGTTATCTTCTATTTTTAATATTGAAGAACTATTGGTGGCTTTCATATATTCATAAGCTTTGAATTATGGTGTATGGATTCCTTTCTGTTCTTTGAAATGATCTTAGTTGGTGAATTTATATTGAAATGGTGGATGATTTGAAATTTTACTTACTATAGAATATTAGCTATAAATGGTGTTTCATAGTGGCTTTATTTTAAAATATGAAAAACTCTAAAAATAGTAGTTAGTATTGTGAATACCTTTACATATATTTCTACTTAAAATATATTTCTTTATTTTCTTTCTAATTAAAATCATATGAGTTGTTTGTTTATTCATTGAAAATCATTAGAAGGTAGCTGACACCTTGTAAAATAAGAAGAGAATCAGCTAGTTCATATTTTGTTGGGTTGGTTCAACTGTTGTTACATTTGTCATCTCGGTGGGCAAGAGAATATAGAGTTAGGTGACAAATTTGTTAACCAATATATTTTTGGCGACTCTGGTGGGGAAAATATATAAGGATGAGTATTATGAAGCATTTGTGGGATGGTAGTATGTTATGGGTTTGGCAAGCCAAGTTGCCCCTATGTTACAACCTGATGTAGATTGCTTTGTTAATAATCAAGAAGATTTAGTGGTAACTCTTCAACGCCTTGCCTAAAAAAGAGGAGGACTGAACGTCAGTTTCACAGAGTTAATGTAGTCTTGGAGAAGGAAGAGGAGTTTGGAGAAAATGTTGTGCATCTGGATGTTGCCCAAGAGGAAGTATTTATTCAAGCTAAAGATAACCCCCCTTTACCAGTCCTTAGAATTAATTAAATATACCCCTTATGTTGAAGTTGGCAACTCTTAGCCTTTCTTATTAAATTCTAGCTTCCAAACGATACACTAGGGTTGATAAGCAAAAAGGGATTGTTGATCAAGATTTTGAATTTTTAGACTCTATCAACTTTCCAACTGTCCCACCTATTCAGAGAACTAAAACTATCAGTACACCTCCTTCTCCCCCTAGGTCTAATAGGCCTACATCTTCCTATTCGCATTGTCTCTTTCAATCCCTTATATTGCAGGGGATTATATTACCTCTTCAAGATTGTTTCCCAATCCTTGCTTGTCCAAATCATGTCTCAACCTGCACCATGTGTACCATAGTGTCCTATCATATTTGCAGCTAGGGCCTAACTCCATGACTTACCCAAAGGCTCTAGAAAAATTATCCCTAAGTTTAATGGGGATAGAAAGGCTTTCTTTGTTGCATCTTCTATCTTGGTAATGCAACACAAATATGTTAAAATGAGGTTGTTTGTGGAATCTTTGATTAGTCTTATTGCTGAGTGCATTAATGATTGGAATGCATTAAGAACCAAGCTTGAAAGAAGATTCAAAACAACTAAGGATGATTCAGTATTGGTTGCTCAATTAGGTTCTATGAAGAAAGAAGTACATGAAACTATGAGAGATTTTGTAGAAAAATTTAAGAAATTGTATAATAGGAGTTCTACTAACATCGGACTTGCTGAACATTTCATCAAGGCTATGTTTATTACCACCTTACTGCTTGATATAAGTTTTCTTATAAAAAGAGAGGGTCCTGGTAATATAGAAGTTGCTCAAACATTGGCTATAGTAATAGAAGATGATCTTATTACAACCGGGAAATGGAAAAAACAATTATAGACTGGAAAACCATTTCTAGTAAATTCCACCGATCTAGTGATTTAGAGATTAGCCAATGATATTATTATCTTGGAGAGATAGATAAATTTATTGCTGTGATATCAAGATATCTTTGCTTGGAGCTATGCTAATTTGAAGAAATTCAGAAATGGTACCTTTTAGCATAAAATTTCTTTAAAACCTGGTGTTATGCCTTTCAAGTAGAAACAACGCACTTATAATCCAAAGATTGTTGGTGAAATCTTTGCTGAAATTGAGAAGATGTGAAATGCAAAGATTATCTACCCCATTCATCATTCTACATGGGTGGCAAGGATATGTGTGGGTTTCAAAAATCTGAAGAAGGCTTCCTTAAAGAATAATTATCCCTTGCCTGTCATGGACCATATCTTGCAAATATTTGCAAACACAGAGATGATGCCTATGCTTAATGGTTTCTCAGGTTATAATAAGATTGAAGTAGCTCCAAAAAATAGAAATAAAATTATTTTCACTACTCCTATTGGAGTATTTGCGTATCACTGAATGCCATTCGGTCTTATAAATGGTGGTGCCACCTTTCAAAGAGCCATGGAACTATCTTTTGGGGACTTACAAAACAAGATCATTGTGATTTATTTGGATGATTTGACAATTTTCTCTAAGAACAGACTCAATCATCTGCATGATCTGGAAGTTGTTTTGTAGTGAAGCAGAGAAGAATGTATCTCTTTGAATCCAAATAAATATATCTTTGCCATAACCAAGGGGAAATGCTTGGGTCATATTGTCTCAAAGGAAGGAATTAAGATCGATCTCGAAAGAGTAAAGGTGGTCATGCAGTTGAGATTGCCAATGAGAAAGGATGGTGTTCGGTATTTCTTTGGCCAAGTGAATTTCTTGAGAAGATTTTTTCGTGATTTTGCTGAGTTGACCCATCCCATTGTTGAAATGATGAAGAAACACCCTTCTTTCAATTGGAGTCCTGAGGGAAAGAAATATTTTGAAGACATCAAAATAGTGATTGTAAATGCACCTACCTTGGTATACCCTAATTTCTCTAAAGCTTTTATTATATACTCATATGCTTCACAACATACCTTTTCTGCTATATTATTGCAAAAGAATGAACAAGGTATTGAAGCCCCCATATCTTTTATGAGCATCCCTCTGAAGAAGTATGAGCTAAATTATTCCCCTCTTGAGAAACATGAGTATGTTGTGGTGAAATCACTCAAGAGCTTCAACTATTATATTCGGTATTCTCACGCTATCATCTTTGTGCCGGAGGCAACTGTGAAAAGTATTCTTACTCAGTAGGAGGTCGGCTGGAATAAAAGGGGCTCTTGGATATCTAAAGTGTAGGAGTATGATGTGGATATCAAACCTACCAATTTTGTTAGAGGAAAAGGCTTGGAGAAATCAATTGCAGAAAGCAAACATTCTGAGGAAGAAAATCTTCCATTGGTGTTGTTTACTAGCACAACGAATGAATGGTTCTCGGATGTGTCATATTTATTAATGTATGGAGATTGTTCTTCTCATTTGTCCTCAAAGGAAAAAAGGAATTTTAAACTAAGGCTAGGAGATGCATTCTTTGGGAAGGAAACCTGTATAAAAGTGGAATTGATGGTACTTTCTCAAGACGTGTAGATAAGGAGCAACATAATAAGCTGTTGGAATTATTCCACAATGAGGCTTGTTATGGTCATTTCTCTTCTTTCGTGAAAGCTTTCAAGGTTATTTGCTAGAAGTTCTATTGGCCAGGTATGTTCAAAGATGCATATGAATGGGTATCTAAGTGTAAAAAGTGTGCCATGTTTATTGGTAGACCCCCTCTAGCCGCGTTACCCTTGAGACCTTTTGTGAGAGATGAACATTTCCAACAATGGGGCATTACTTTTATAGGCCCAATCAATCCGCATTCCTTTGTCGGACACACCCATATTTTGACAGCCATTGATTACTTCACCAAATGGGTAGAAGCCATCCCTGTGAAACATACCACTTCTGAGGTAGTGTGCAGTTTCCTGAAAGAAAATATCTTGCTAAGATTTGGAGTTCTTAAGAAAATAGTTGTTGATAATGCTAGTTATTTTTCATTAACTAAGATTACCCTATTTTTTAATGAAAATGGCTTTAGCTTGAGACATTCCCCAGATTATTATCCTCTGTCATGCCCAAACTTTTGGGCACAAACAGGATAATTTTTTTATTTTTTATTTTAAATACTTAATTTAGTACGACTTACTTAATTAAAATAATGCAACTCTAGTTTGGTCTTAACTATATTTTGTGTGAATCAGATAATTAATTTAACCTTGTGATAAAGTTAACTAAGTCATCAGCGAGCTAATATTTCTCCCAAAAGAGTTATCCCTAACCTTCCATTAATAAATAATTAAAATCTCAAACCTAACATTTAATCTCAAATTTAAATGATCAATAATTATCTTATAGTTTCTTAAATTACAGTGGGTCTAAAAATTAATTTACTCTAACTCTTTGATTAAATTAACCCCTTAAGTAAAATATCCATTAATGAAAAGGTGCCTAGTAAATTTCAAAATAGAGGGGGGCCAACTTGACACACATGGGTCCTTTATCTTAAACCTCCTAGGTTAATCCTACCAAGAGTTTAGGAATAGACCTTCTTATTAAAATCCTTCTACATTTGACAAATAATTAAAAAAACAAAACAAAACTTAGCTTTACAACTAACAAATTTAATTCCAAATATATATAAAACTTAACCTACTTATATATATATATATATATATATATATATATATATATATATATATATATATATATATATATATATATATATATTTACTCATAAATTTTATATCTATGTTTATGGATACATTCTAAAGAGAAGATGGGGCTTTTATTTTATAATATTAATTTACCCCTTTTTAACATTCCCACCCCATACCTATTTTTTTTTTTAAAAACTAAATGTGTTTGCCCTAACCTGAAAATAGGGTTAGGGCATGTGTGTAAAACAAACAACATTCACACTTTCTTTTATTTTTGTGTGTGTGTTTTGTATGTGTATACTCCATTTTTTTGTGTGTGTGTGTGCAGGTGCGGGGATGGCGGCCCGAGCTCTAACCCTTGGCTGAGCCGAAGGGAGGAGGGCGGAGAGAGGGCCAAGTGGCCAAAGGAGGCGGCAGCGGCGGAGGGTTTTCTTTGCGTGTGGAGTGAGAGGCAGTGGGCGGGGGTTTCCCCCGGGCGCCATTGTGCTTACCCACAGTGCGGCCGAGCGCCATCCATTGTGGGTAGTCATAGTTTCGGACCGGGAGCCACCACCACTGTGGTTACCCACAGTGGGGGACCCGGTGCCGTCCACTGTGGTTACCCACAATCGCGGCACCGAGCCGTCCACTATGAGTAATCACAGTGCGGCCGGGCCGCGCCGTTCACTCCGGTTTTCGCAGGGTTTCGGCCCTTGGGGTTATTAAAATTCCTTTTTTTTATTATTATTATTTTTTTTAAAAGGTGTTTACAAAATGAAAAAAATTAAATCATACAAACGTAAATATATATATATATATATATATATATATGTATATATATATATGTTAATAAATCCATTTTTTTTTTAAAGGATTAACATGCAATAATTTTCTATAAGGCATGAACCAACTTTATATATATAAATATATATATATTTATATAAAAATATGTGTAAATAGGTTTAGTAAAATACATTCCTGTTTCTTTATTTGTTTTATAACCGATTTATCAGAATAACATTTAAGGAAATAAAATGTATATATATATATATATATTTTTATTTTTTTTTGCTACTATTTAATCTATGACTCATTTAGGCTTTTATTTGAGTTTAATATTTCTGTGTATCCTTAAAATGCATACCACATTTTCCTGATATTATTTGCAGATTGAATAATGAGGAAAGATATTTTTTTTTGTAGGCAAATTTAAGACTAGAAACTATATGCTATATTTTTTTTTTCTATGAAATAAACTACTACTACAGGGTTTATTTTCTATTTTAAATGGAATTTAAAATGACAAATTTAATTAGATTTGCAGCAGCATAAATAACATAACGGAATATGTAGTAACAACAATTTTTAATTTTTTTAAATTTTTTTCAGAATACACAAATATGCATCTACTTCTCTTTTTTTTTGCAAAACATGAAGATTCAAATACAAGCTAATACATTTTTGCTTTCTCTTTTGCAATACTAACATAAGTAGGAAAAATATATTTCTTTGGAAATTTAAGTACAAGGTAAATAAGAATACAAATGGGTTTGAAAACCCAACAACTAATTCCCTTCCATAGGAATATGATTTAACGTAAATACACTTCTTTTTTTTGAAATAAATCCAACATAGCTCACATCTTTTCTTTTATTTACAAGCTAATATTGAATACATATTCTTCTTTAAAACTTTTCTGCAACACAAAAACAACAACAAAACTCTTTATTTCTTCTTTTCCCATCCAAAGCAACCTGCAATAAAATACAACTTTGACCATGGAGAGCTCACCTCCCAGCCTAGGCTTACTAGAAGCCACCCCCGAGCTTGGAGAACTAAGCACTAGACAGGTTACAAACAAGAAAACAACACAACAAAATAAGGCAAACACTCAACATACATCTTCCCTTCCCAAGCTACACTTTCACCACATTTGGTGATGATCATTCCATGGGTGGAAGTGGACCAAGTACCATTGGGGAGATTGCAAGCCAAAATTTTACAATTCAAGCCACCTCATGGCAATACAAAATACAACAAAAGATACATCCACATACCTTATGCCCCCCCAAGGCTTAAAGGCCATATCTTCTCCCCTTATGACCCCCATATGCATACACAAGGCTATGCAGCAAGGGTCACAAAGGACACCCTTTAGATCACTCTCCATAAGGAGAGCCTCTCACCCAAGGCTGTCATACTCCTTCCACCCCAAGACCATCCTACTCTCCAAAGAGTAGGAGGTCTTGGACACTCCCAAAACAAGAACACATAAATAAAAACATAGAAATGAAAGCTTGCACTTTTTTTTTTAACAACAATTTACATAAACACATCTCTTTCAACAAGCATTTCTTTCCTTCAACAAAACAACATAAACAACATAAATAAGAGGAAATAAAACCAAGCTTATACTGCCAATAGGTATGTTAGATTTAGTTGGGGATGAGCTACCCAATTCCACACAAAATTTTCTCCAATCTTTCCCAAAGATTCTATTCTACTACTAATTTTCAAAACAAAAGCATAATCTCCAAAAATGGAGAGTGGGTGATTACTCACTAAGTCTCCAATTCTTTCCTAAGAAGGCCTCTCACACACTTCCCAACCCCTTGGGTGAGATGAGAGTTCCCATTGGTTGCTCTTCCCAAACTCTTACACATTACTAAAACTGGAAGGGGAAAAGGTGAGAGAAGATGGGGAAGAGAGTTTGACATCAAAAAGGAAGGTTGTCTATCCTAGGAGGAACTTTCTAAGTTGAATTTTCGCTCACCTTGGAAAAACCACTTTTTGAGGTGACTAAACAGTCACATGGGAGTAGTCACATGTTTCAAAATACCCCTAACCCATAGGTATACCCTTTGGACCTTTGGAAAATCCCCAAAACTGACCCTAGGAGTCCATTTAACCCCTTAGAAACCCAACTGACGTTTACCTACGGGTCAAACCTGAGTTGACCACTCCCAAGACTCCCTACCCAAGGCAAATTTGGGACCACACTCATGTTTTTGAATGGCTTTGGTAGAAACAAAACTCCCTCCAAGAGACAAGTCAAAATCAATGACACTAATCAGCACATGTGTCAAGTGACACAATAAAAATACAATATAAAAATCACACATGGAATTTGTCTCTTGTAGGATTACACATATACATAAAAATTAATTTTAACACTCAAGCATCATACACTTCACAAATAAAATACATTACAAATGGGGTGTTGTCTCTCCAAATAGACAACCCCTGGCTTAACAAATGTACATTGGTCTACGTTTGGTTCTCCATATAAATTCCATGGTCACATGGATAATTTTCCTGCACATCTCAATTTACACATTAGTAATTCCAAATAATCACAATTATACATAATTAAATACATGGATTTCATTTCACATCAAACACTCATACATTGGCAACAATAATTCAATATCTCATTCAATTAAATTCGATTTCACATAAGCAATTAACATAATTCTCAAAATTGAACCATTCATAAAATAAGCATCATTTTTCTATCATCAAAATGAAGTCCTGCAATCCCAATAATGACATTCACCATTTCACAATAATTCTATTCTAGCAACATATATAGTTTCATAATAATCATGCATAAAATAAAGCATCAACATATGTCAATGTGATCCAAATCATGGAATCATATAAGTTCTAAATCCATAAAGCATAAAATAAAGCATCTATAATAGTCTCAATATGCAAATAACTAAAAATGTCAAACTGAGTCGGGGTAGGGCCTCACATCCTCAAGGTAATGGATAGGCTAAGTCTACCAACACGAATCTTTTTTCCATCATCAAGAAATTGGTAGATGAGAATAAAATGGAATGGCATAAGAAGTTATATGATGCTTTGTGGGAAGATAGGGTAACATACAGAAGGGCAATAGGCATGTCTCCTTTTCAGCTTTTTTATGGGGTGGAGAGTGTTTTACCTTTTCCTCTAGAACATTTTGCGCTCAATTTGCATAAGCCTATTTAGGATGAATAATTTCAATCTGTAGTATAGAAGAGGATTATGTACTTGAATAAATTATAAGCACAAAGTGATGTGGTGATTCATAGAAATGCTCACCACCAGTAGATAATTAAGAAATTTTTTGACAAGAGAGATAGGCAGAGAAATTTTTCTATTGGAGACATGGTCCTCCTTTGGGACAAGAGAAGGGAACCAAAAGGCTTACATAAGAAGTTTGATTCATTATGGATGGGGGCTTTTCAGATCAGGAAGATCCTCGGCAACAATGCTTTCTATTGGCTTACCCAAATGGTACTCCACTGCCTCTTGCCTATAATAGGCAAGATTTGAAGATCTTCAGTTAAAGCAATACATAGTTTTGTTTTCCTAGTTAGTCTGTATTGTTTTCTTTCTTGCATCTATGTTGCCCAATGAATAAGGCTTATACCAATTTTTATAGATCCTCGACATCCTAAAATTCCTTGTCGTCATTCAGAGCCAATGTGTTACCCCTTTATTTTAATTTTGAAATCGCTCCCCTTTGGTCGTAGAGTCAATGATTTCTAGAAGTCATGTCGTGCATCATGCTCCTTTTATAAGTCAATCACTGAGTTAGGAAGTTCTAAAAATCCTTGATTTCCCGAATCCTCCTATCTTATATTTGGTCACGTTGTCATGGGTTGTAAATATCTCGCAAGTCCCGACCTTATGTTCATAAGTTGGTGTTTTCCCCGACCGAGCAACATGTAAAATCTTTCCTAGATTTCAGGGCACCATCTTTGTGTCAAGTTTTATATGAACTAATTCTATTTGCCTTGTCAATGGGAACAAGATGAATTAAGGCATATTTAAAGAGGTGAAGTAAATGCAGCATTTAGGGCATGTCACATCAAATAAGTACATGAACAGGGTGGTGAATTATTTTTGAACTAGCCTCCATTTTTTTGAGTTCTCTAAGTGTGTCATCTAGCTTGTGCTCATGCAGGGTATAATACAAAATCAGTTGGTGGGTGTGCAAGACATAGTTACAAAGCTATTGAATTTTGAAACCTTTTTGCAAGAGCTAGAGACAGGAAAGACAACTGCATTGCATGAGAAAATTGTGCAGTGTGGTTTGGCCTCTGCAATTGGTTTTCTATTTTCTATCCCTTCCATAGATTTGGTTGTTGCTTTCTCTAAGATATATCTTCCTGAGACTTAATAAATTTGGGCAAAAGATGGCAAAGTGATCGCATGAATTAACTCTAAAAGTGTTTCTCATACTTTGTGTCTCCCTGGAAAAGAAGCGACTGAGAGAATGTTTGTGTTGGCTAATGAAGAGTACTTTCATGCACATGGTGACTTTTGCATGAATTTTATAGAAAGGAACATCATTTCAAAATAGACATAAGAATATAAATCTGATTAGTTTACATCATTTCAAAATTCAAAACATATATTTCACTTTCTATTGATTTAATTTAAAAAGTTGAATCAACATTGGCCATTTCATTTATAAAAGTGTGACACAACTTTGTACTTTTAGCCTCACGCACATGCTGACTTCTGCATGAATTGTATAGCAATGAACTAGCATAACTTAGAAAAAGGAGGTAAGTCTCAACTACGCACTAAATTTAGAAGAATGTATTTCAAAGATGAAGTTGCGAAAGTCATAGTCCTATTGCACCATGTTGTGGGTAGTAATTCTACTGAGTTTTCAAATTCTGGATGTGTCATTTCATCCTCACTATCTATGCTACCGATAGTTTCATTGATTAGGCCTCTGTCATTAGTTTTCATCTGAATGAGAAATTGTGGAATTTATGCCAGTTAGTTTCTTTCCATATATTCTCATATCTTGTTTACATCCTTGCTAGTCAAGAGTCTACTTGACAAGGTCTAGAGCTTCATCACCCTTCCCCTATTTCTGCACCTATTTATCAAAATTTTCCTGAACTGATCCTATGGAAGATAACATATTATTTTTCTTGCATCAGTGATGCATTCTCAATAATTTTGGTTAGAAAATTGGAAGGAAACCCTATCTTACAGTTTTATCATGTTTCTACTAACTTTCTGATGAAATTTGGAAGATTTTAAACCCAATTCGACCAATTCTCATATCTTAGAATTGGGGGTTTTGAGAAGGAGCCAGTTGTGAACAGGTAACATGAATACAATCAAAGGGTCAAAGATCAGGAAGCAACACATGTCAAACAGGAGGGGGACATTGTTGAAGATGAAGTATGAGAAGTTGAATAGATGGGGGTGGTTTCTTGTTTTATGTTTTAATTACTTTTATTGATCATTGGCTGACCAGGAAGTCCTAAAGACTTTTAAAATAATGGTTTCCTTCACTAAATTGTTATCTTTCATATTTTAAATATCTGGACTATGTTCCTAATTAGGGATCTTTGTGACAAACTTTGTTTTTCTCATTAGAACATAAAGACTTGTATGCATATGGTTATATGCTATTTTTAATATAGAAGAACTACTGGTGGCTTTCATATATTCATAAGCTTTGAATTATGGTCTGTGTATGCCTTTATGTTCTTTGCAATGGATCTCAGTTGGTGAATTTATATTGAAATGATGGATGATTTGAAATTTCAATTACTGTGGAATATTAGCTGTGAATGGTGTTTCATAGTGTCTTTATTTTAAAATCTCAAAAAATTCTGAAAAATAGTAGTCAGTATAGTGAATGCCTTTACAAAGATTTTTGGTTAATATCTCTTTCCTTATTTTCTTTCTGGTTAAAATCCTATGAGTTGTTTGTTTATTCATTGAAAATAATTAGAAGGTAGCTGGCACCTTATAAACTAAGTAGAGAATCAACCAGTTCATATTTTGTTAGGGAACTGTGGTTACATTTGTCATCTCTATGGGCATGATAATATAGAGTTAGGTGACAAATTTGTTAACCAACAGGTTCCTACTATTCTTTTTCCCTTAACTGGGTTTTTCATGTAAAATTCTTGGTGTTATGTGTGTTGTTTTTATTGTGTTTATCTTTATTCTTGCTCTAGTTGGTCAAAATTTGAGATTGTGCTTAATTGGTTTAATCTGGTGAAAACTGATTCAACCCCCCTCTCAGTTTTCCTTCATTGTTGCTGCCAAAAATATCCTATGACCACTCCTCTTCTCTGATTAATCTCAACTTTTATAATTCTTCCATCAAGGAATTCTCTCATTTCTCTCAACTCTTGGGAAAGAGAGTCTCTAATCTCTTTGCCTATCCTTTCCAATGCTCTTTCAACATTTACCCTAGGAGGCATCTTGGATTCTCTTCAACCCAACTTGTTTTAGATTATTTTATTGGCTTTGATTGATATTCCTTGCTCTGGTACCAGAAATGATGCAGAGGAATGAGTTTATTAAGGCTTCAAACACACTATTCTCTAAAGGTTACTAACAATACACAAAGGCTGCATTTAAGCCTACATTCCTAAACTTCTACCATTAGGCCTATTTGAGCATTCCTTGGACATGAAATTACCATCAAGGTGGTAACCTATCCCAAAACCTTTACAATCATAGACAACTCCATGATTTGTTTAGTAAGGCACTTTTTCCACCCTAGACTAGTGTAAGAGAGTTGTCCTTTTTGTGGATTAAGGAAATACAACCTAAGAATAACCTTAAACAAGTTGTAACAGGTCTTGAAGACCTCTTATCACACCCTTATTAAGTAAACCCTTGACAAAAAATCCAAAACATGAATTTGTGTAACCAAAACCTACCATTTTCTACCCTAACAACATACTACACACTATTTTAGAATGACTGTCAAACTAGAACACATACAAACCACCTCCTTAGTTTTTGAAACTTTTTAATCTTGTACATTATGCCATCACATAGCCCTCCACCCATTTACATGAATTTACAATGGTGGAGAGCCAATTTATGACATTGTTTTGCTCATTGTTAACCCTAGCTAGGGTTTTCGCCTATCAACACAAAAAAATCAATATCTCCCACAAAAGTCAATTAAATATACTTAAATGAAAAGAAAAAGGAAGGTAAGACAACTCTTCAACTTCTCCAATTGACCTTCAGGTCATACTAATCCATACAAAAAATAACTCAAACTATTTACACAAAAAGGCAAGGTAAAAGTGTGCCAAAAAGTTGATTTTTTCTCCTTCATTCACTTTTCCAACCTTGGTCTATGTGTTTTCCCTCCTTTTACATTCAATTACATCTTTTTTATCTCTCCAACCACCATCTAATCCCTTTTTCTAATAATATCAACCACTTTGACAACTTTTTACATTTTTTTGCTCGACAACATTGACAACTTTTTGCAACATTTACATATTTTGACAAATTTGCACTTAAACATCCCAAAATAGATCAAATAACCCTAAATTGTCTTAAATGACCTCATTTGACCAAAACACATCAATATTACCCAAAAACCTAAAAGATCAAAAACATGACTAGATGTACTTAAGGCTGCCCTTGCATCATACTCCCCTTAACTTTTGTATTCTCTTGTTAACTAATTTATTTAAATATTCAGTAGTTATATATAGGACTTTGTCTAGAGTTTGCAAAAAATCCTTAAACCTATCGTATAATTTTATTGTAATTTTCTTCAATTCTATCTTAGGTTCAGTATTTTTTAAGAGTTGTGGAAGGGTAGGAGCCTCAACGCTACTATGTTCATCTGATAGCATTCTCCTTTCTCTTGTATATCCATTTAAATTATTCTTTTAATTTCTTGATAACTTTTCTACCTAGTGATTCTATACTTTTTTAGAATCCCTTCTAATTCTACTTTATTTCTCTTAACTTCTTATTAGCATCTAAACTGGAGCACTTAGTATCACGCATATTGCCATTATCATGTCTTTTTTTTTGTTGTTTCCACCCTCCTAGGTCTTTCTTCTCTTTATATTTTTTATTCTTTGTCTCCTTTCAACACCATTAAGGCTAGCTATTTTACCTTTCTTCTCTAACAAAATTTTCTCCTAAGCCTCTGTTGAATTATTTTTGTTGCATTTTTCCATGGTGTTTAATATTTTATGTTATATTACTCTTATATTATATCCCATAGTGGTTATATACTTATTTACGCTAATGGTAACCTCTTTTCGTAGGTCTATTTGGAACTTTTCCTTGTTTCAATTTCCCATCCCCTTGGCACCTAACCCCCTCTCATAGGACAACATCAAGAATAAAAAAATTGATCAATCATATCTCTCCTCTCATTTGTTGTTTATCTTCTTGATTTGGTAATAGTTTGAAAATTTAAAACTATTCCCAACAGAACCACAAGATAACCTAACCAGGGTCCTAATAATACACTAGCAAGAAATATGTGGGATACAAACTGGAGTTCTGTACCAAAAGGATTTATGATTTTGTAATTTGATACCCTTAATTGATAGCAAGGAATATATTTGAGATACTATCCTAGTTATATATTAGGAAAAAATATAATATACACATAAAAAATGCCAAAATCAGACACATATGTAATCATATATTAATGTATATTCATGCATTCCTTATATCACCTCAAGCAAAAATTTCTCTTTGATAATACCCCTAAAGTATATCCTATCTTGTAAAACTCATATTCTAAAATCTTATTCCGGTTTACATTAACATTTGTCCAAACTAGCGTTTGTATACCATTTTTCAACCAACATCTACTATTTTATTTCACTCTCTAAACATGTGATAAATATTCCATTTGATAATGTAGATAGAATTATTTTTTATTTTCAATTAAGTATTTTATTTTAAATGGTAGTATTCAAGATGAATATAGGATATCAATAATCACCTTATAGTCATATGAAATAAATATTTTCTCAAATCCATGCAACATAACACATCGTATCCTTGACCAAATAGCTTGAGCCTTAGATTTAATGGCTTATGTATTTTTTATGACCCTAAAATTTTAAGCATAGATTTCCATCATTTGACCTTTATCATCTCTTAGGATTTCTATTTCAACTACCGTTCCTTGGTTTCCTTTATTGCACACAACTAAATTTTCCTTGATTCACATAGTTTTTTAGAAGATATTTGTGGTTTTTTTGGCTTCCTCCATGAAGATTACATTATTTGTCTTTGTTAAAATCTATGAGTAAGAAAAATGGAAGACTTTTCTTTATGGAGTTCTTTGATAGCATGATATTTTAAGGTAGTGCAATTATTCTAATAAAAAAATGCCATCTTAATAGTTTTAGGAGAAATTTAGTTGGTCTAAAGAGAGGAGTGAACTTCATACCAAACTTCAGTGGTGAAACTTTAATACAAAAACATGTGACTCACTAATTTCTCATTTTTGTAACTGATAGTGAATATATTTACTAGATTAAACCCAAGCTTTAGAAGAATATCTATATCAAGGATTTTATTATGGTTAGTCATATATCAAACTTAGAAATTTCTGGCAGACAATGATTGGTTAAGGGTCAATGCATGATCTTATTGCATAGGGGACAATGTTTATTGGGGAAAGGTTTAGTTGTTTCAACAAGAATATGAACTAAAAAAACTACATCACATATAATGTTCTTTTAAATTATAATTTTATCTAGTGTTGTAAGAGTAACTTATGTAAAATAAATCAAAGTGTCACTGAATATTAATTATTTTCCATCATTTTTATTTCTCGAACAAAAGATGAATGAAATAAATCAATGGAGGATACTAAACAACATTAAGGGGATATCCTCTCATTAAAAACTATTTTCCTCTAGGTTTTGAATAAGTAGAAAGAAAAAAATCATTATTTTATGTGAGGTAAGAAGGAATAGGTTATGTTTATAATATTCCTCATCGTCATGAATAAGGCAATGGAGGAGGAACCATATCATAAAGAACATAATTGTTTTATCAAGGAAGGATACCTTTTTGAGCAATTCTCGATTCACTACCTATAGGACAAAAATAATTACTAACATAGCTACAAAAGATGAGTAGTCCTAATGAGTTAAAATCAAAATGGGATCTAAGGAACTAGTGGATGATAGTTGAGCAAAATTTTCATATTTAAACTTTATTATAAAAGGAACAAAAATTCATTGTGAGGCCTATAAATTTCAAAAGGTTTAGGCCAAAATTAATCAACTAAAAACTATCCATTATGGAGCAAGGGTCAAAATCCACTATAATAATTGGTATACATCTCTCCTTCAACTAGAAAGTTAAATCAATTATAGATTACAAAAGGGGCCACATTGATAGAATTTAGCCAAGGGTGACCCAAGTTAACACTAAATTGGTCTACCTTTGGTGTTATTATAAAAGGCACAACAAGGATTTGGGGTCTAACCTAGATATGAGGGGTTAATGTACCTAGAGTAAGATGAGTGAGACGATCATGCATAATAATCAATAATCTTGATTTTTCATACATGTCTAGTTGTAGATGATGTACATAGAGAAATACTTTTGTAACAATGTTCACATGAAAATATGATCAATGTGTACTCTCCATGTAGGTTTATAATTAATTCTTGTTGGAATTTACAAAGCTCCATCAAGTTCATATATAAAAGTTTCGATATGTGTAAATGTAAATACCAAGTTGGGTTAGGTTTTCTACAGATTAGTATCTTCAACATTGACCATGTTTGTAGGTTATTTGTCTTGTGGTTCAAGATTTATAGATACTATATTTCTGGAAGTTTCTACAAAGCTAGGTAACTTGGATCATAAAGTGGTTGTAATAATTTGTAAGTTTTGGTTTGAAGGAGTAGTGCATTTCTATTATTTATCATTTACAATAGTTGCTTAAATGATATTAAAGTCAATGATGTATTTTACTTCATATTCCAAATACATGCATTGCTCAATGTCATGTCCAAGAGGACAATGATATTAGAAAATAAATAGGTGTAAGATGCACTATGTTATTAATAAGGAACTACAACATAGTGGAGTGGAGAGAATTTGAATGTTAGGTAAATCATTTACTCCATGATTTCAATGTTAGTATATATAAATTTTATACACCATGTAAACTATTAAATAATAATTTATTTGGGTTCTCTATAAGAGGGGATACCTATTAAGCTTTCGGTTTTGAGATCAAGAAATTTGGAGATCTAGCGAATTCTATGTGTAGCTTTTTAATTTTAGCCTTAGAAACCTAAAGCATACAATTTTCAATCTCAAGAGAATCGTGAGGGGATTATATCTCAAGGATTATCAAAAAAGGTAATATTGGTAAAAAATATAGCTTTATTCATGATCTTTCAATGGTGAATGTGTTGCAAACTTATGCCCAACATGAAAGTTAGTTAAATATTAGGAGGCTATAATAGAATAGATTATTTTAATAGGAATTTTAGATTTAGAGAATTAGGTCATAAAACTCATAAGAAAGTATAAGTTTTAGAAAACAAATGCTCCTAGAAGTAAAGAGAATAGACCAAAGTAATGACTATTAGCATCTCGCCAGAAGTGATTACATAAAACAAGCATTAAAAACTGAATTGAGACATAGGGGTTTCAAAAGGCTCCCCTAATCTTCAAGAGATTGAGTTTTGCATAGCTCCCACAACCAGAGGGTATATCAAGGCCCCTAAAAACCACAATGGGTTTTGAGCAAGCTCCCAAAATGAGCAGCAAACTGAATTTTGGGAAAGGTGCCAAAATGCACAAGTTAAAGCCAACAAAGAAAAACTAGCTGAAAATAATCTCCCCTCCGCCAGACCACTTTTCCACCTCTACAGAAAAAGGACCCACCTCCATAGGATCTAAAGAGATATTGATCACAAGCTGAGCCTTCCAAGCACCATTAAACACCATAAGGTGGGGGGGGGGGGGAAATAGCCACACCCACACACAAAAGATCTGAGATTTAGAAAAGCTCCTGAAGCCTTCACAAAAAAATAGAGGCCTGTAGTAATAAGAACCAAACGAACTCACACAACCAAATAATCCACCTCCATAGGATTAGAGTGGTCAAGAATAGTCATCTAGTAAAGAAAGCATAATAGTTTCCAGCCTCCAAAAATAGGGCAATAGACCCCCTTAAATAAATCCATCTTGAAAAGATTGACCAAACACTCCTTGCCCCCATAAGGATGCTATTCACCTCTATAAAATAAGAAAGGAGGGGAAAAGGAGGAAAAGAGGTCCCCTACAAACAAAAAAGCCTCTCCACAGGAAACAGACAACCCAAGGGGGCAGAAGAGCCCAAAGAACCCTAACAAATGCCAAGCCTCGGTAGATCCACCTGGGTCCCAAACAATACCCCCACACCCCACCAGGATAGGGGCAGTGACACATCCAGAGGTCACAGTTAGACCAAGAGGGAGGGGAGCAATGAGGAACTCACAACTGCAAAGGGGCTGCAGAAGGTGAGCCACAAAAGGCCAAATCTCCCACTGCCAAGCCTCCCCCTCAACGAGGTCCTCACAGAGGAACAACAACCACTGCACCAAGTCTCCATCAAATCAAAATCCACTCCTGCAACTGCTTCCACTTCTGCTATCATGGCTACCTAGTAAACAACAAGAAGCAGAGGAGTGGACCAAAATGAAACAAGGCATAGACGTGACATCGTCGTAGCCATCTTTCGAGTCTTCAACAACCTCCTCTAAAACCCTAGTCTTGTTCCTGTGTCCCTTCCTACTCCCACTCACCATTAGTTAAACCCAGTGTAAAAATAAATTAATAAAACAAAATTAAAAAAAATAAAAATTAAAATTAAAAATTAAAAAAATGGATAAAAAGTTATCTTGGGCTACAATGTGCATTAACCTTGAATAGGTTTTCACTTTTATGATTCATTTCATTAATAAAATAAGAGATATTAATTATTTTGACTTAAGTCCTCAAGAGAGATCCAAACTATTATAAATTCACACATGTGAGATTATATGTGTTGTGTGTTTTTGGTGCTAAATGTAGTGTAAAATTAAAAAGGATACCAAATTTACAACGCTACAAATTATTGGTTGTCTTTTATTCCATTATATCATATTTAACTTTATGACAAATGAAATATTGTTGCAATATGATGGTCTTTTATTCCATTATATCATATTTAAGTTTATGACAAATGAAATATTGTTGCAAATGATGGGTATCTCTTGTAAAATAATTATTCTCAAGATCTTTCTTACATTTTAGAAATATTTTAACAATAACATAAAATCATTTGAACATGAAATATATTTCATGAATTTATAAATAAAATGAACATCTGAGAAGGTGAATGAGAATTCTAAATGTATGAAATATATAAACTAATTAGATGACTAAGATCTTATATACCCTTAGTTCAAGATAGCACAAAAAAGCAAAAAAATGTTCTAAGTTTAGGCAACCAATTGAAATGATTGAGGGCAACGAGTTTCTAAATTATTAGATATATGCATGTAAGGTGAATTGTTCTTTGATATGGATAGTCAAATTTTTCAATGTTTCACTTAATGGAGAGGCATTATTTTTTAATGATATTTGGGTCTTGTGATTATTAAGATTTAAATTTTATATATTAATTAAGCTTTATAAACTGATCTGATAAAATGATATATATCAAATATATTCATATATTAATAATAGTAATAATAATTTTACAATAATAAAATTAATAATTTAATATACAGATAAAATCTTTTTTAAGAAAGAAATCAATAATATTAATTTTTTTTAAAAATTTTGGATACATATATTTTAAATGAGATAGCAGAATATCAATTATAAGACTTCTAGGAATAGATATTTGGTAGGGGCTTGGCCTCATTCTTGTTGATGTCCAATTTGATTTCTGATAAACTCATTAATAAATCTATTTTAAACAATTGTCTAACCAACAGACCAAATCTCCATTGTCTAATCTATTTTAAACAATTGCGTTTAAATAAATCCACATAAATATATTAAATTTCTATCGTAGCAATAGATACAACACGCATTTCCATAGATTTGTTCGGTTCGTCGAGAGAAATCAATCTGACAGGCATTTCTATTTCCGTAGAAAAGTTCGATTCGTCAAGAGGAATTAACCTCTCAGAGAGAGGTGCTTCAGGGTTATACATATAAAATTCGGGTCGCCGACGAATATCATTATATCCGCACAAGAAAATTCGATCACACCACACTGTGGCACGAACATGGATAAAGTGTTGAGGGAGAGGTTGAAATTCTCTGAATACATTTTTTTCCCAATCATATTGCTCTATTCCATTTCTTCTACATGCACTTACTCGTCCAAACGCAAATAATCGTCCAAACGCATACGGAACATCGTCGTACCAGGAATTATGAAAACGTATATTTACCATTTCTGTCCATTCTCGTGTGTTGGGATCAAATCTTTGAATTCTATTACCCATTATACTAATCACATACAGCATCCCTTCAATGAAAACACCATTACAAATGCCCATTTTTTGGTGCGAGTCAGGAAGAAGCTCCCACTTGTCTTCGTCAACATTATAAACTGTTGCTTCACGGAGTTCACGAGAGGGAACATGTTTCTCAAGTCCCCCTGCAATGTAAATTGATCCTTCAGGTGAGGTACGATATGCAAACATGGATCTTGCTATGTGAATATCAGAACCCTGCTTCCATGTATTCGATACGAAATCAAATATCAGAATCTTAGTAGTAAAAGTGTCATAATGTTTCAAGCCCAGCAAAACAAGCTTATGATTTACACACATAATCTGGGAAAAACCCAAGATTTCAAATCCACTGGGAATTTGAGGGAGCAATTGACATGATTGTTCAACAGGGTCGTATATAGATATCCCAACACGCTGGAGCAAGCATATATATTTCTTAGCCAGCCCAAGCTTAATTCTATCCCTATAAAAATCTAAACATTCCATCATTTCTTTGGCAGGATTTAACAGCTCCTTAATATTTAAATGAGATTTGTATGGCACTCTTACCAAGATGTCTCGAAATATTTGCTCTGGAAGTTCCTCCAAAAAGTCCATTATCAACTCTTTCTTCTTTAAAAAGATATTGAGATCTAGTCTATCACACCCAAGTCCAGAGTGTTCAAAAATTCTGAGAATTATATCCAGTATAAATGGCCTTTATGAATTATATTCAGTTCTGTTAGATGGCGATTAAAACGCTTTTCAAGAAGGCCACGCCCCTTGGGAACGTCCTCATAACTAAAATTAGTTTTCTAAATTATCTCTTTTAAATTAGCCTTTCAATGTCATAAATGTCATAGACATAACATGTCAGTTAAAATAATGTTTTCTTGGATTACGAATTACTTGTAATAACGAAAATAGTAGTTAATCTATGCTACCATTTTAGACCTCAATTGAAAAATAACTGCAGATTTTCATTTGTGCCGTTAAAGTAAATAAAATGTAATATTTATTTCAGTAGAAAAACAAATTGCTGAAAATGAAAAAGAGTCTTTAGATTTATGCTTCAGATTTTGTTTTCACATTTATATTATAAATTAGAATTTGTAATATAAATAGGCATAACTAACTTTGAGCTGTATTTCCTAGATTACATTTCTGTTTGCCCTGATTAGATTTCATAATTTTTTAATTGCTTTAAGAAATTTGCATAGTAAAATACATTTAATTTTTTTTAGCATTATTTAATTAATGATAATATATATATTTTTCAATAATTTGTTGGAAGAGGAACTTTTAATAGATAATTATTTGATAGGTAAAGTTGCACCTTCTATTCCATTATTTCCACAATTTGTTTTTTGAATAAATTATGTGTTTTTTTCCATTCTCTTTTAAAAATATTTCTTTCCATGTCATCTATATTCTCCCTCCATTTTATCTGATTTACCCGTAGACACTCCTAAATTGAAGTTAGTTCTTTCTCATATTATACTTTTGTGCGCTAAGATAATCCATTCATTTCGATGCAATCCATACTCCTGAAATATGCTCTGCACAGCAATCAGGCATTGGTGAAAGCTCAGAAAACTGTTGGTTTCTTGGTTTGTGCTTTAAGGGTGGTCACTCTGTTGTCACTAGTACACCCAAATTCCTGAATTTGGAACCACTTCATGTTAGAAGAAAATTCTTTGCATTTTGTTTATATTTCCGGTTTTGTATATTCTTTTGAGGAATTCAGTTTTCTTCCTTACAATAATTTTTATTTCTTTACGTACCGATTTAACAATATAATGATAATATGACTGCATGGGATGTAAATGGAAGTTTATTTCTTTACGTACCGATTTAACAATATAATGATAATATGACTGCCACTATCTTATTTACCCTCACATTTTTAAAGAAGATATAAATTAAACAAAAAAACAAAACAAATCAACTGTAATATGACTGCATGGGATGTAAATGGAAGTTTATTTCTCCGTATTGCGAGTTAGTACCATGATCTGCCATTTTTTCACAAACTGTCGCTGCTTCATAATATTGCATATTTTGTTGCCCTTCTTCCAGCCCATACTTGTACTGTGAAAACACTAAGGATGCCCAAGAAACTCTGACATCAATGTATGTAAAGAGCCTGCTCACAAAAATGGAGAAGTATTGATTGCCTCGTAGAAATGAAATAGCTAGATGGAGAAAACAGAGAAGAGAATATATAATTCTTCTGATCTCTGACTCTTTTTGATTCTGCTCACACAAACCCCAAATCAGCACTTTTCTGGGACCTCATAGAAGTTTTAGTTCCCACTGGTATGACTGGGATGCCCTCGGCACCGTGGTCCTCCCAAATGACAAAAATTTAGACCCCACAAGGATCATATTTTGAAGCTGAAAAAGCTTTCTCTATGTTGGTCTGATTTAAAATTTCAAATATTTTTGGTGTGGTTAGGTATAAAAGTAAGTCTTACCTTCATTTTGATAAGATCTCTTAATTTTAAAATTCAATCCATATGAAGAAAATGTAAGTGAGAAATTAATCAAGCATATTCAAAGCAGTGAAGGAGTGGTCAAGCTCAATTTTCAAGCATTCATGATAACATCCATGATCAAAACATTAGGAAGATATTCTACATGACACTATCGACCTTTAAGCAATATTCAGGGCAATATTCATTAGGTATCACGTTTTAATTTAAGCAACACAATTCAAATCTAGCCTTACTCTCAGAAGGTAAGCTTTTTAATTTAGTCAATTCCATTAAAAGTTCAATTTTAATTTCAATTCAAGGATTAATTTCAAGCTTAGGTTTGAGATAGGAAACCCCTATCAACAATACCAGCGGCAGCCAAAATTGGAGGACTAGGTCGCCTTGAGCATCTCTGTCGCATGAATATTTTATGAACTTCTGGAAATAGATTATGAGTGACATTTTGATTATGAAAGTTTCTTGTTTGACATTCTGATTATGAAAGTTTCTTGTTTGTCCACATCTAATAGTTTTGACCGAATTTTCTAACACATGTGCTTCTTTATTCTTTCTTCTCAAATCTAGCTCTGTGTCAACATACAACATCTATAGCTTGATGTTTATGTTATTTTATATTAACTTCTCATTATTTACCCTAGATCTAGTATTCAAATTCAATAATACACATTCAACCTCAGTGAATTTTCATTTGCATTCAATCCATTTCATACTTCAAGAGAAGATTGAATCAATTCACCCATCCATTAAATTTTAAATTTGAAAAAAATGGGTTTCGTAGTTTATATAGCTTAACTTATGAATCTAGAGAATATGATGACAATAAGAATATGATGGAAGTAAATAGGTCACCTCAGGCATCTTGCTCTTGAAATTTTTTGGCAAATTATAGGAAGAAATTTTGAGCAATATTTTGAATCTAAAAGCTTCCTATTTGTCCACATCTCATAGCCAAATGTCACAGTCACCCCAAGCATCCTAGTCTCGTACTTTCAGGTCAAATTTTCTAACACTAGTGCCTCTATATTATTTTCTTCTCAAATTTACCTCGATGTCTACATACCATCTTTGTATCTTGTTGTAAATTTTATTTTAAGTTAATTTTCCATCACTTGTGTTAAATCTAGTAGTTAAATTCAATAATACACATTCAACCATCAATTTACCTCAAAATGGGTGGTGAATTCTAATCTCCATTCAATCCAATTCACACTTGAAGACGAGATTGGATCAATAAAATTCATTTCACTCTTATATGCAATGTTTTATGTGAAAATAAGTGGAATACCTAGTTTACATAACTAAATTTATGAAACACTATTTTCTACCATTACATTTTTATGAACCCAACGTAGTTCTTACTTTACTTCTAGTTTTCATTTTTAGATCTAATTTATCACATCTATCATTTATTTGGTGCATTTCATTGGTTAATCAATCATTCTATTGAGAAATTGCTTTGCTTAATCATACGTTTTACTTGCATTTTCAATTACATAAGATGTACTGTGAGTACAAATCTATTCACTTAGCTTTTCCATTTTTGTGTATGAGTTTTGTTACCCTTTTACCTACATCCAACATCTTGTTGAAAATAAGTTATAGATTTATGGCTTTTGAAAGTTTAAATACTAGTGGATGTGATCCTATGTTAAATAACCTATTCCATGGGAACTTGGGTGAATCCTCAATCCCTACATAAGACATACCTAACATTATGGAGAACAATTCCTCTCTCACTTCTCATGATGATGATGACTTATTAATTAGAGTTAGTATTCACCAATTGGGGAATATTGACCTTGAGTTGGATAAGCTTCAACAATCGATGGGTGGATAATACTCTAATAGTGAGGCAATCCCATTGATTGGAGGCTTGAAGAGAATGGTTCAAAGTGATGAAACTAGTATATAAGTGTTGTATGGCATTACTCATATTGTTGATACCAATGTTATACCAATAAAAGGTTATGCCAAATCTCTTGGTTACTCTAATCGTACAAATCAAGTTGAGCATTCTATTCCTATGCACAAATCCCTGCCTAATGTGTCTACATATACATCTTCTATCATGACTAAATGTGAAAAAAATGCTAATTCTATACATGTTAGTCATGGAGGAAATCCTATTAATCAATACTCCTACATACCTCCTATTTGTCTTTCTTCTTTTTTATCCCAACCATCTCCGTTACCAATGCCATAATGTTCCACCTCCTTATTCTTAACATCCACCTACCTATCACAATATTACACCTTCATCTCAATCTAATGTATGTCAAACTACAAAAAATCAACTAAAGCCTCTATCAGTAACCTAGCTCAAAGTGTGGCATCCTTACAATAACAATTAGCTTATTTAGGCAATCTAAGTTCAATATTGATATTGAATTTGGTTGATTTTAAATTGAAATGTAAGCCTTTATTTTCCAATCAAAACTAATTCATATATATGTAACATCCCAACTAATTATTAAACTAAGTTATTTGTTCTAATATATAAAACTAACCTAATTAATTTAATGATCAACCAAATTTATTGTATGTTCCAAACCACTTTTTAGTATACCTTGAATAATGGTAGTAATGTTGTTTTGTTTCAACTTATTCCAAAAATTGTTTATATTCACGTTCCTAGTGAGAAATCGTGTACATTAGATAGGTTAGGCTACAATATTGATACTGGTTAGTAACCCTAATATTTCTTCTTCAGTTCAATATTTTTAGGTCAACACATTTTATAATTAGTTTTAATTAGATTAAAAGGGGAAGGACTTAGACCCATTACATGATAGAAATAAAGAAAAAAAAATAGATCTCACATGGAGTGAGATTAAAAAATAAATTGAAAAACCCAACAAAAATAATAAAAATAATTTAGGCCTTCAATGGACTACTACTCTTTTTGCAAACATATAAGATGGTCTTCAAAAGACACCTCCCTTTTGAGAAGTAGGGCAACCAACCACGTCAACAGAATAGTGAGGAGAATGGGGGTATCCACCAAGTGCTTAACCCTTTGTAGCACCCATTGAAAGGGGCTACTATTGGTCGAGGCCAACTCATTGTAAGGAAGTTATGGTAGAAAAATAACTTCCTACACTAATATTGAGAGTAGGGTAATGAAAACAATTAGTTCCTTACAATATTTACAAAAAAATAACAAAAATAATCATAAATATTATACATGCCATAAAATATTGTTATTTACATGGGACAAACCCTTTGAGGAGAAAAACCCCACACTCCAAACCTTGTGTAATATATTATTTAGAAGTAAAAATAATAATTTAATATACTTGTAAAGCAAGATTTTAATAGAAGTATCATCAATTAGAGATCTAGAGGTAGCTCACTAGCTATAAGACTCTTACACACAACCTCCATCTCATAGACCTAATATATAGGAGATTCATTACATGATACCATGAAATGTTATTACAAGCCGATGGGCTAAAACCACCCACAAAGTGGAGCTCAACATATCTCTAATCCAAGATACCAAATGTTTTGTGAAAACACACAACAACACATGTAGTTCCTTTTTACAACTCACTTATGTGTCCAACATATTTTAATATTTATTTGAGTAGAATCAACTTTTAGAGGCCATAACTTTTGATTGAGGATTCCAATTGGCAAACTATTTGAAGCACTAGAAATTTTATTTAGTATTTTATGAAGTTGTAACTTCCTTTCCTGGTTACGATAAATTTTGGTCCATTTTTGGAGCCTTTAATGCCCCATAAATTGACTTGAAAATTGTTATTTGAAACTTTAATATCCTTAAATTTAGACATAATCTTGCAATTAAAATTTATCAATGTGCTTAATTATCCAAATAGTATCTTTTGGAAAATTTGTGGACCAATTTGTGCTCGAATTTAAACTTACTATAAATAGTGACCTTATCTAAATATAAGTTTGAGACACTGTTTTTCTTATATTCTCTCACTTGTCAAAAATCTTGTAAGATTAAAAGGGGTATATACACCATAATTTTATTTCCAGGGATTACGATGCCCATAGAATCCAAGCAACATCTAAACTTCTTTATGCTCACAAACTTAGTTGAGTAATCTAGAACATTCATAAAAATGTCTACCTTAACAAGCTCAACCCTACCATCCTCAACCATATCTCTAACTAAATGATATTGAACATCAATATGCTGGTCTTGGCATAATAAGTTAGGTTCTTAGTTAGGAATATCGCACACAAACTATTACAATAAAATATCATTATACATTTTTTTATTATAATAGTTGAACATAGTCTCATAAGCCAAATGGCTTCTTGGAAAGCATGATTAGCTGCAATATACTTAGATTTAATAGTGGAGAAAAAAACCATAGTCTATTTCTTACTCATCCAATAGATTGAACCACCAGATATAGAAAACACATAAGCATTATTGGATCTTCTAATATCAATGTCTCCTATGTAGTATGAATCCACATAACCATTAATAGTGAGTGTAATCTCATCTCTTGGCATATTATCATAATAACATAAAGAATAATCTAAGCTACCTTTCAAATTTCTTAAGAATTTTTAGTTGCATCACAATGAACTCTACCAAAATTAGACATTTATTTTTAAAGAACTCCCACTACTTGGTCAATGTTTTCTCTAGTCTAGACCAAAACATACTTCAAACATCTAACTACTCTCTAGTAAGGAACTCAACTCATGTCTTGCATCTCTGATGGGGATATAGGACAATTTGATATAGATAACCTGATTCCAATTGTAAAGGAAATTTATAATGATCCATAATCCTACATATTAAACCTTTATAAAAATTCTTACTCTAGCATAGCCATAAATTTCTATTCACTCTATCTCTTTTGATTTTCATCCCAAGAATGCAATTAATTGTACCAAGATCTTTCATTTCAAATGTAGTAGCAAGTTAATACTTTAGTTCTAAATAATTCTTGATGTCATCAATAATGTGGCGGAAGCCACTACACTTGTATATGGTTTATGTATGGCTTGTAAGTTGGGAATAAAAAATTTGATTATAGAAGTGGACTCGATGAGCAATATATCAACCTTGAAAAAATTTAATTTCCCAAGATAGGAGATCGATTGGGTGGGTGCAAGAAGTTGGGTCCCAATTCCATGGAAGTCCACAAGAAAATAAGTTTGTTGTTCAAAACGAGTGCCCATTTTTTAAAGAAAGGTACACCCATTCAGCTTCGGGGCCTTGACCCATAAGAATAAAATGGCTGCATGTTTTGGAAAACGGGTGCAGGATTTTTAGAAACGAGCACTCATTTCTAAAAATGGGCACATGTTTTAAAAAATGGGCACATGTTTCTAAAAATGGGTACACGTTTCTAAAAATGGGCACACATTTCTTAAAATGCTACAAATTTAAAAATGGTTACTCGTTTTTTGAATTTTAAATAATGGGTTCCCATTTCATAAAAGATGGAGCGGGAAACACACCTATACCTTAGTTTTGGATTTGAGTTAGGCTTGGTGGGACCAAGCCTATGCTTGGACCTCCAAAAAAATGGCTAAGGGACTGGAATACTAGATTTTTGCCTTGCCGTAATTTTTTGAAGGTCTTCTTGATCGTATTTTTATATAAAACAAAAAACCATTAGCATTCTCACTATCTTGATTTCAAAAATGTAAATTTCATAGTGATATGATTATTTTTACTATTTTGGCATTATTTATTAATCAAAAGTGGTACCTAAATGTAAAATAGTGAGGTTAAATAATAAATTTAATATCTTTTTTGTTTTTAAGTTTTTTTAGAAAATAAATTATATGACATCAATCTACATACAATTATTTTTAAGATTAAAAAAAAACTTTAAAACATATGAATTTTTTTTAATCAAATTATGGTGGTCGTAAACCAGATGTTTTGAAAATGTACTTTATAGTCAATTAAAAATTAATTAAAAAAAATATAATCAATAAGAAAATAAAAAAAAATACTCATAAATTTTTGATGTCTTAGGTATCTTTTCCCAAAAGGATTTGCAAAAACTCATTTATTTACATCAAAATATGGTGGGCATACACATGTACGGTATGGTCTTGAAACAGGCATTTTGAAAAAGTGGTTTTCAAACATGCCTACTAAAAATCAATTTCTACCATCTAGGTATTGAAATAAACTACATATTTAAAAATTAGACTCTGAGCACTACATTTTCTATTACTGAAGTTTTTTGAGATTAAATCTCTAAGTGCTTTAAATTTTGACATCAATAGATAGAAAATTTCAAAAATAGGGAAAACACTTCTGTTTTTGCCCAAAAGTGGAGCTCAACTTTTGGCAGCCACCCGACTATGTTCTATTGGAGGCTTGGCCAGAGATTAGAAGATTTCAACGTAAGACATTGCTTTAGATAAGTCCCTTTGATCATTCTTTCTAATAGATGTTGGATTTTGTAGAATTACCTTTAGGATTAATGTTTGAAAATAATGATGCAAAGTTAAAGCTCTTCAGCCCTACGTTAGAATGGGAATGTTTAAGGACTTCAATATCTCTTTAAATATTTATTAATGATTTCAATCTAGCATTGGTAGTTCCCAACTAGTAAATTTATCACATGAAAGGCCATATATTCTATTCTATAGCTTTTGGCCAACTCATGTCATCCCCTCAATTCATGTGAAGGCCTTGGAAATGACATCATCTCGTGGGAAGTGCTAAATTGGGACTATGGCGGGGATATCAAAGTATTAATTGATCTCTTATAAACACTTCATATCCTTCTCCTATATAAAATTAGTTACCACTGACGTCAACACATATAAAGGTTTATGTGAAAGAAGTCAGGTGGTGGTTTTAAGGAATTTAGCTAGCCATTTTTCACACAATCTCTATATTTTCAAATATTGATTCTTTCTTCCAGCACCAAGTAAGATTTGTAAGGTGGGGTTCTGAAGCCCTACAAGTTTGTAGTCTATACCATAATTTATTTCCTATATTTATTGTCTCTTCTTGCCATGAATCATGGAATAGAAGCCTCTTAAGTAGAGAATCATTGTTTCCTTCATTCATTGGAAGTTTCCATCCATAGGAGTTCTCACTATAAAACATATGAAATGCATTTTCTCTTGGGAATGTGTTAATATTAGAAGATAAATTATCACTGCTATTGGTGAAGAGGTAATTTACCCTAAAGTCCTACAAAATATCTACCCTCCTCAAGTGGTTTCTGTCTTCCTATGAAATGCATTTGATATCCTACAAAATTATCCTTCTAGGTTGCATTTGTCATCTCAATTTGTTAAATAAGACTTTAATTATCTTGATAGCTTAGAAAAGGCTATCAAAAAGTATTCTTTTTTCAACAGTAAGGGTTGGGTTGGAGGTACTTTTCCAACAAAATTCCTAAATAAGAAGCCCCAATATGCTATGTTGTATAATGCCATGAAGATCAGCCTTGAGTTGAATAAATGCAAAACATTTTAGGGTGAATTGGGGATCTTGTTGGAGATGATTTCTCCATTAAAAGCCACCCACTTTTCTGATCTCTTTTATGCTATCCATTGGTTAATACTGCATTAACCACATCTTCAAAAGATTGAGAAAGTGGACTTCAAGGATAGTCATAGAAAGGACCCTAAAGACTTCTTATTAGATGTGGGGGAAAATAATCCCCAAAGCTAGTTATTGGTTCTCTATCATCTAGGATTTAATTTGTTTTAGGGCATCTTGTACTGCAAATAGTATTTATTTCTTTTTCCTCCCTATGTTTAAAATTGGGGTTTTGGGTAGGGTTTCATACTTCCATGCATAACTGGTTATAATATAGGATAGTTATTGCAAATTGATCCCAACTCTCTACCATTTTAATTTTGTTGATAAATTAGTTTTAGTATGGGTTAGGTTTTGCAAATTGAACTATTGTCTATGTCACCTCCATTTTGTGTATCATTCTATAATCTTTTTATCTATTTAGGTAGGGTTCGCAAATTGAGCACAACTCTCTGTGTTTTTGTCTTTTCATATTTAGGATATCATTTGGAATTCTTTGTTGTAATGTTTATATTTTAATTAATATAATAGTATGTGCTTGTGATTTTCCTTAAAAAAAATGTATAGGAAAATATCACCATTAAATTTATAAAATACACAATGATTTAATTTAGAATTTATTTCTCCATGTTCTCCATCTCACTGGTTTAATGTCACATACATGTGCTCTTTATTTTGTTTGGTTGTTATAAATAGATTGATTATGGAAGGATTGGGTTGGGAAGATGTGGCAAAGTAAATGGTCATAGTTAAGCCAAGACGAAGGATAGAGTTTAATGAGTTGGCAATGGTATTGATGTTGATTTTTATATAGTTTGAAAGGTATGCAGTTTGGAAGTTGCTTAAGTGCAGCTCGAGTTGGATTTTCAGCATTATCATGTTTTCTATTTTTTAAATAGAATGTTTCCTAGAGTTGCAAGGTTAAAAATTAGAGAAGTTTTATGTGCGAGTTAGTCTGAGTTAAGTAGATCAGTTTATTTTCTCTTGCATCACGTAAGGAAAGTTTACCCTAGGTCATGTTATGTGAGGAAATTTTCTCTTCTCTTACATGTTGATGTTTCATCAAGAGAGCTATATATGTAAGATTATTTTTTATAAAGATAAACGGGTTTTACATGGACCCGAAACCAAAATTTGTACATTACCTAGCCATCAGCCAATAAAAGAAAAACCAACAGTAAAACAGTGGAACACCCCAGACCAAACACAAAAGCAAAAAGAAACAACAACTGACAAAACAAAACACAAACAAACACTTAGTTAAATGAGTGCACCAGCTCCATGTTCTTATGGATGGTAGCCTTGTTGATTACCTCCAATTCCTCCATAGTGAACTTGGAGGTACCCTTATTGCTGCTCCTACTTCTGGTCCTGGAACTAGGGCCCATAGTTTTATTGCCACCAACAACAAAGTCTTCACCTCCCAGATCTTTCTTTCTATTACTTTCATTAGGGTCACTGTCAATAGGATTGGATATGTACCCCGCCACCATGGAATTGATCTTTTCCAGCCCCTCCATACTATTATTCATGGACTCCTTACTTATGTCAACCATATTCTTAATATTATTCTTCATCTCCTCCATAGACTGCTCAACCTTCTCAATTCTTTGCTCATGTTTATATTTCATAACCTTGACATCATGGGAATGATTCTGGGTCATGATCATGAGCTTCTCAGATTTGCTAGGCTCAAGCAAATCAATGAAGATATCAATTATCTCATTAATCCCATCTTTGAGGTTATCAATCTCCTTCCCTATCCACTTACAGTAGTTCTCCTGGCTTCTAGATGCTTCCATCACTAGATTCATCAGAGAACTATACTTTTGTAAACCACTATCCACATCTTTAGGTCTATTCCCCTACTTCTCCTTCAGGACATTAAGAGGAATGTCCAATTTGATTTCCTGGTCCAAGGTCTTGGGAGCATATTCTTTAACAACCAACTTCTTCTTTTTGGAATAAGGCTCAGTTTTACAAATCATCTTGCTGGTTGATTTATATTTACTTGTAGCCCATCTAGGGGGGTTCTTGCTACTATGGGTTCTAGGAGTGATCGACATCTCAACCTCTTCAATTGGCTTATAATCAGGGTCAACAAGGGGTTTGGTGCTCCCATTATCCTCCATCTCCATATCCGAATCAAAGACATCTTGAATATTAGTATTAGGAATTTGGCCTTTCTCAGAGAGGAAGGGTACAACTTCAAGGGCTTTGGTGTACTCCACAATGAGCACAATAAGCCCTTCATGGATGACTAGATTATTGGGATTCTCAACATGTTTTTCAAGGCTATCCTCCAAAGAAGAAATCAGATAGAAAGGAATCAAAATAACTTTGCCATGCCTAAAGTGATTCAAGATGGTAAAATAATAAGAAAAGATACTGGCACATTTGCCATCGAGTGTAATGTACCTCATGATGAAATCAACCATGTTTGCCCATGGAGCCTTAAGATCCTTTATGTTGTAGCCACCACCGGACATTTTATTAACTCTTGAATGCTCTTTATCTTTATCAAAAAAAATTTCCATGTCTTCCTCCCTTTTTTTCTATCTCTATGAAACCTTCTGTCATTCACAGCCAAACCCGTAACCGTTGCCACTAGTGTTTCATCCAGCTAATAATCAGCACCATAGGCCCTCAAAACCCCTTTTTGTCCACCCATTGACAAACATTTCCATGAGTAGGGGAGAAGGGACATGGAGTCTTTCTAAGAAGGAAACCATTCCCCCATCAACAATTTCCTATCACACTTCCTTATTTTTCATCCATTTATCAAAAGTGGATGGATCTTTCTTATTCTTGTCCCCACCTATAATGGTCTGGGTTGCCAAACAAAAATAGGAAATGGGCCACACCAGACCAGTCTCCAAATAGAACCAAGACGGGGGCCGCACAAGAAGACAAAAAATCCAGGCACAAGGGAAGTTTCTAGATCTTTGGATAGGGAAATCAAAAGGATACCATTTCCACAACAACTTAATCAAGCCATGATTATTCTTTATTGGTTACCGCAAGTGGATGGTATCATCATAAGTAGGTGGCACAAGATTGTTCCACCATTTTCTCGCTGCGTAGCCCACCGCTTGGCCAATAAATCCGCCACTTTATTGCCTTCACGAAAAAATGTGAGAAATTTTGAATTCATCCAACACTTTAATCATATCACATAAATCTTTGATCAAGTTGGCGATAGTCCAACTAGGAACCGTACACCCTTTCAAACAATTGGTAATATTGAGTGAGTCAGATTCCAGCCAGACCTTTCTAAACCCTTCCCTTTTAGCCATGTGTAACCCAAAATGGGAAGCATTGTCCTTGAAAAGTGGTTAGACTGGGTGCCCAGAGGGAGCACCACTGTATATATGTAATATTTTTATAGTAACTAGGATTGGCATTTAGAAACCTAAGTTTTCTCTTGAGGTAGAAGGGAAAATCCAACAAATTTGCAAGTTTTTCCCCACATTGGGGTTTCCAAGGTAAATCTATGTTATTCTATTATTTTGTTTATGTATTTTGTTTCATGTGAATTTTATACCATTATTCATTATTGTTAATTAACCGAATGTATTAACTATTATAAATCAAATAGAGAAGAATGGTTTTGGTTCAATTGTGTGAAATTTATTGAGAAATTAATCTATCGTTAGGTTATAGAAATTAACATGGTATCATATTACTAAACTCTAAACATGAAGCCAAGTTTTGTATCACATATTTTTTGGATTTAAATTTTAAATTTCTTCAAGAGTTTTATTTTGCAATGGCATCCAATGTTCGATATGAAGATAGGCCTGAAGGCGTGTCTAACTTCTTACACTAGAAGGTTTGAATTACATCCATTCTCAAGGACAATAGATTATAGATCTACACTAGTATAAAAGTTACTCCAATAATAAATGATCCTATTTCTCTATATTCACATGAAATCAAGGAGACCAAGTCTCAAAGGAATATTCTTGATGGGGTAAGAGATCATTTGATTCCTCATATATTTGAGAAATATACCACCAAGGAAATGTGGAATAGACTCAGAAAACTTTATCAGAGCAACTATCAAAGTTGAAATATGATGTTGAAGGATAAATTGCATAAAGCCAAGATATCCAAGGGTGAGAATGTGACCTCTGACATATATAGGTTGATAGAGGTTAGGGATGTGTAGGCTACTACTAGAGAGATTATTTTTTATGATAATTTGGTGTGGATAGCCCTAAATAATTTTTTGAAGCACTAGGAAGTGTTTGTCAAGTATTTTGTTGGTATAGATCACCTACCAAATTGTGTGAGGATTTGGGATGATTTTGTGCAAGAGGAGATACATGAAAGTGTTCATCAAGGAGGTTAGATGAAGAATATAGAATATGAAGAAAATCTTTCTCTTGTGAGAAAGGGTAAGAAAAAGTTCAATAAAGCAAAAATTGAAGGGTATTCTTCCAAGAATGGGAAAAATAAATATTTGAGCAAGATAAAGTATTTTTTTGGCATTACATGGGTCACCTTGTCAGTCAGTATCCGAATAAGAAAATAAAGGACAAGAAGAAGGAGCAAGATGTTGTCACAATGAAGGTGGATGAGTTTGCAACATGGTTTGATACTGAGTTTCCATTCATTGCTTGTCTCTCATTTTCAATTACAAATAGTATATGGTATATTGATAGTGGGGCTTCTTGCCACATGATGGGAGTCAGAGAATGTTTCACCAAGTTGGAGGAGAAGTTGGATTTCTATATTTATTTTGGAGACAATTCCAAGTACCATGCAATTGGTGTTATCACTATCAAGTTTTAGAGAGAGTCTAAAAAATCTCTATTAGTGGAGGATGTGATGTATGCCACTAGCATGATATATAATTTAATCTTTTTTTCCACTTTAGAGGAAAAGGGTTAGATGATGACCTTTCAAGGGGTAAAAGTATGTATCCATCCTAATAATTCAAAGATAGCAAAGTTATTGGACTTAGTCATGGAAACTTGTTTCCATTCCAGTTTGAACTAGCACATGTATTGGTGAGTATTTGTAGGGGATAAGAGAATTGTGGCATATGAGGATGGCTCATCTTAACCATGAATAAATTAATGTTCTCACAAAAATAGTGATAGGGTTTCTTGAGATGAAGGTAAAAAAGAATGAGGTGTGCAAGGGTTGTGCTCTTGGGAAATATGACAAGACCAATTTTCGAAGAAGTCACACTAGATCCAAAAGGATTTTGGATCTTGTACACCTAGATGTGCGTTGGCCCATGTTAATAGGATCCTTGAATAGGTACCAGTGTTATGTTACTTTTATTGATGATTTTTTGAGGAAGATGATATATTTTCTGAGGAATAAAGATGAGGTCTTCAGTAGGCTCAAAGAGTTTAAGCCTCTCATGGAGAACCAAACAAGGAGGAAGATCAAGATATGTTGAGATCTAATAATGGAGGTGACTATACCTTTAATGCCTTAAAATATTTCTATGCTCAGGAAGGTATCAAGAAAGAGTTGATAGTTCCATATAACCCTCAATAGAATGGAATTGCCAAATGAAAATAAAGGGCTATAGTTGGAGCAGTCAAGGCCATGCTTCATGATCACAATTGGCCTTGGTTTTTATGGGTAGAATATTGTAATACAATCATGTATTTTTATAATACAATCCCACACAATGTGTTGGGAAAATTGAGTCCAGATGAGGTGTTCTTTGGGAGGAAACCAAATTTGGAGTACATTAACATCTTTGAATGCCTTGTTTATTGTCATTTTTTCATGGAGAAGATAGCCAATTTGGAAACAACTACAAATAAAGGTATACTTGTTGGGTATATTTAAACTTTCGAGGCCCATTGGGTTTACATTCTTGCCCTTAGGAAAATAATTGTTTGAAGAGATGTGAAATTTGATGGGGAAAGGTATCTTTAGAATTCTAGTACCTTGATGAAGGTTCAGAAGGAGGAGTAGACAGCCAAGGATGAAGTAACAAAAATTCCTTAAAGTTTTGTCACACAAGATAGAGAGTAGAGTAGGCATGACATGCAAGTTTATCAAGAGAAGGAATAGAGGATTCCTTAGGATCAAAATCCTATCATAAGGAGGAGAAGGAACATGATATGTGAGAAGACACTTAGAGAGGCTTAGGAGTATGTTGGTGATCCTTAGGATTTAGACAGACAAAGAAAGGCTCCCAAATGTTATTCTAACTATATGACACTTATGAGTGAGTATCTTTCAAGAGGCATCCAAGCACTAGGTATGGAGGGATTCCATGGTAGAAGATTATTCTTCCAACATGTAGAATAGAATGTAGGAGGTAGTGTCATGACTATAAGATAAGTCTATCATGCACTCAAGATGGTTGTATAAGATCAAGCATGTTGCCGATGGTAGTGTGGAATAGTTCAAAGCTTGGTTTATGGCTAAGCAATTTTGTAAAAAGGAAGAGATTAATTATGACTAGACCTTTGCTCTAATTACAAAGTACTCACCCATATGGGCTATCATTTTTTTAGTAGCATACATGGGTTGGAGGATTCATAAGATGAATGTGAAGATGACCTTCCTCAATAGAGTAATTATGGAAGAGATTTATTAGAACAACTAGAGGTTTTTGAGGTGCATGGGAGAGATTCCCATGTATGTAAGTTGAAGAGAGCATTGTATGGGATCAAGTAGGCTCCTAGGGAATGGCATGCATGTATTGACAGTTACTTGTAGAGTGTGGGCTTCACCAAGAGTGAGGAAGATCCAAACATGTACTATATAAAGGTGAAGGGTGAACTTCTCATATTGGTGTTATATGTTGATAAATTGTTTCTTATAGGGTTAGAAGAGCTCATATAACATTGCAAGTTAGATCTTGTAGGAAAGTTTGAGATGAATGACTTCAGATTGATGCATTGGTTTTTGGAATTGGAGTTGTGGTAGGAAGAGGGATAAATCTTCCTTAGATAAGCAAATTCCATAATTGATATCCTGAAGTGATTCGAGATGGAGGACTATAAGCCCATGTCCAAGCCATTTGTGATCAACTAGAAGAAGACTGATGCTTCCATATCTGAGGTCGTAGACCAAAATTTATACAGACAGTTGATAGGCTCTCTTATGTATCTAGTCAACACTAGGTTAGACAGTTGATTTGTAGTGAACTCACTCACTCAGTTTATGGTGGAACCTAAACATGTGCATTCGATAGCTATGAAGAATGTTTTGAGGTACCTTTGAGGCATAGTTGATTACAAGCTGAAGTATATTCAAGAAGATGGATTGAAGCTCAAGGGGTTCTCTGATGTAGATTTGGTAGGTAGTACAGTTGATAGGAAGATCACTTTAGGGTGTAGTTTCAGTTTGGGATCACAAGAAGTCTCCTAGTACAACAGGAAATAGAAGACATTTGCACTAAGTTTTGTGTAGGCCGAGTATATAGAAGCCAGTTTGGCTACATATGAGGCTATGTGGCTTTAAAAAGTTATAGTGGGGCTCTTCCATTAGTAGTTAGATCCCATAGTCATTTACTATGATAATAAGAGTTGTATCAAATTCTCTAAGAATCTAGTGTTTCATGACAAGTCGAAGCACATTAAGATAAAGTACCCCTTCATTAGACATTGTGTGGAGAAAGGGATATTGAAGATACAATACATTCCTACGGATGAACAAATAGCAAAAATCTTGAAAAATGCCTTGATGACGAGTAAGATTGTATTCTTCATAGATAAGTTAGGTGTTGTACAAAACACCTTCCTCGCTAAGAGGGAGTGTTGGTTTTTCTATATCTTGAAAGGTGGATTTTGGAAGTTTCTTAAGTGTAGCTTGAGTTGGATGTTTAGCATTAACATCTTTTCTATTCGGTAAATAGAATGTTTCCTAGAGTCATGAGGTTGATACAAAGAGTATTTTTATATGTGAGTTAGTCCAAGTTATGTAAGGAGTTTTTTTTTCTCTTGCATCGCATAAGGAATATTTATCTTAGGTCACATTATGTAAGAAAATTTTCTCTTACATGTTGATGTTTCATAGAAAGTGCTACATATGTAAGATCGTTGTAGCAACTAGGAATTATATTCAAAAAATTCAGTGTGCTCTTGAGGTTGAATAGAAGATCCAACATTTGTAGTTTTTCCCCACATTAGGGTTTCCTGGGTAAAGTTGTGTTATTTCATTATTTTGTTTTTCATATTTAATTTCATGTGAATGTCCTCTGTTGATCATTGTTGTTAGTTAACCCTATGTATTAATTATTGTAAATCAAATAGACAAGAATTGTTTTTAGTTTTATTAATGGAACAATTAATTTGTGTTTAGAAATTAATAGCTATACGAAATGTTGGCTTTGATCTTTATATTTTTTTACTTGATTTGATTTTATCACTCTTCTTTTCTAATTTATTTTTCTTTTAAATTTTTCTTAGAAAATACTTTTTTATCATTCCTTACTATGCCTCCTTCGGTTATTTCCCTTATGCAATCTACTTGACGCTAAAAAAATAGAGT
The DNA here is from genome assembly GCF_030272615.1 of Cryptomeria japonica. Classification (NCBI taxonomy): domain Eukaryota; kingdom Viridiplantae; phylum Streptophyta; class Pinopsida; order Cupressales; family Cupressaceae; genus Cryptomeria; species Cryptomeria japonica. Next base: position 209,556,777 of record NC_081411.1, read on the forward strand.
TTTTATTTATTTGTCTTTTTGTTATTACTAACTCAAAGAATAAAGAAAAGAAACATATTTTAATTTTTCATAGAATGTATCTTATATATGCTTTCTATTTTTCTTCTGTGTATCTAGGTATATGTTACAATGCATATTTATACAAATTCATTCTTATATATTTATATTCTTTCTTATTTTCACTAGTTCTATTCTATCTACATGTATTAAGAGAGGAACAACTAATTTATTTAATATAATGTTCTATTGATGATAAGGAGGAACAAGTGTCACATAGTGGTGAGTATTTGTGTAGATTTGTAATAGTAATTGAATATTTTTTTTGCAAACAATAAGAAAATAGAGGAGATTAATAATTTATATTGTTTTAATTATAATGAATGAATAAGTAATCGAAGACTTCAATCAAACTACAAGCCTAGAATCCTATTTGATCCTAAACCCTAACTCAAATTTAACTTTATACCTAACCCTTACCCTAACTAAACCCTTACGCTAATTATGTTTGAACTAAAACCATAATTTAATCCTAACTCAAAAAATTCACTTATAACTTTAATTAAACACTAATCCAATCATAGTCCTAACCCTACTTGAACCCTACTCATAATTAAACTCTAACACTAAACTAATTGAAGATAGATCTAACTCTAATTGAATTATAATTCTAACCCTAACTATAATAATAATGAATGTATTTGCTAATCTTGGTATTTTTTAAGTTAGTTAATTTAATCTTAACTATAATATGCGTAAATATGTGTAATATTATTGAATGCTAGTAATTTTCTAGACTGTGTGCTCAATGGAATCATTAAGGCTACTTCTTTATCATTACTTATCATTAAGCAAGCATTCCATAGAATTGCCAAAATGTTATCCAATTTACATTATTATGTCAATTATACATGTTGGATTTGTAGGTATAATTTCATTCATTTATGATCTCATATTCTCAGTGTCTTGTGAGTCAAGTTGATAGAAAGCATTAAAATTTGTCAAAAAAAACAGCTTCATTTCTATAAGCATGTTGTCGGGATGTCAAGATGGTCATTTTATTATTTTAAAAATCTTAAAAATTCCTTCACTATGTTTGGTTTCTTTTTAAGAGTCTTTTGAAAGCCAAATTATGGAGATCACGTGGTCAAACTTAGGAGGGAATTTTAGATTTTCATTTTGGATCAAAACTCCTCAGTTTTACCCTAACCCATGTTTGAAAGAGGAAGCATGGAAGAGTCCTAGTTTTACACCTTCTCTATGGCCGCCAAGATTGAGAATTTTAGTCGAGTAACAAATTTAATGGTGAAAGAAACGGTGAACTTTAATGCAGAGATTTTAGAACAACAACCTGTATTTGACATGGATCTCAGATGTGGATGCCTATCAAGAGAATAAGCCATAGTCATAATGAAGGAGTTATAATGCATCTGCATCAAAAGAGTCTCAAAATAATGGAAATATCAACTTAGACTTAGCACAAAAAGAGCTAAGGCACAGTAAAAACTACAAGACTTAGTCACAAAGCAGTGAGTAGCCCGTTGAAGATTGCCTTGATAGTCATTGAGGTTAGTATTACAACAAATAAAGCATGACTGGAGGATCTCACATACATATTTTACCAAGAGTTTTGTTGTTGTCTCGCCGAAGGTTTCATTTCGGTATAAAACATTTAGTCGGTAAGAGTCCTTGGGCCGTTGGCAGAAGTTTTGTTGTTGTCTCGCCGAAGGTTACACTGATAAGTTCAATATCGGTGTGACTTTCTGATTGTCTTGGCAATAAGTCTTATATTAGTGAGACCGTTGTGTGGTTTTGCCGACAAGTGATGCTTGTCCTTGTAACTCTTGAGTTCTCTAATAAAACTCAAAGGGTCAGTCGAATTTGTAAGGTTTCACTGACAAAACTGATATTGCTGTGACTCTCTGTGGTCTTGTGACAAAGGGATTTCTGTATGACATCCAATTTCACCATGACGGTTAAAGCAGTAATAAAAGTCTCATGTCTTGCCGATAGGTTCCATATTGGTGTAGCTCTGATTAAGTCTTGACCACAAGTCTTATATCCGTGTGAGACTTGAGTTCGCCCAGATAGTTCAAGTAGTTGGCAGAAGTTCTATTGTTTCACTGACAGGTTCCATATCGGTGTGACTTGGGAGGGGTCTCGGCGAACAAAGGCATTTTGGTAATGACATTTGGTGTTGGCAAGACTCTCCGGGCTAGTAGTTGATGTCATATTCTCATTTCGTTAAGTCCTATTTCATTGTAGCTCCAATGAGTCTTGGCTAAGTAATGGATTTTGTTGTGTCTTTTGATTTGAAAAGGAAGAATGGAGGCCGACACCTGGAACAAAGGAGGAAGCTCTTAAAGAGGAGAATAGGAGTAAGGGAAGAGGTATGCAATATGATCAACAAATAACATTTGCTGCACATTTTATTAACCGCTTAGTAGAAATATAAATAATTACAAGTAATCAAAAACTAGATTCTATAAATAAAGGAAAAAATGAAATCAAAATTGAAAAAAGATTAATGATATGGCAGACTTAGCAATGTATTTTTTTTTGTTCCACTCAGAATTTCATATATAGTTGCATTCTCGTGAATTTTCATAGATTTTAAATAGATTTGGAAAAGAAAAGAAAAAGAGAACCATCTTCTATCTTGGACATAGATGTCATATGATATACATGATAGATAAACTAGAAGAGTAGAAAAGTATTGAAGATGGAAGATACGTAACTTTTTTTTTTATAAATTAGCTCACTTATATTTGTAGTCCTTTAAAAGTTGGCAATCCTCCTTATAGTTCTCAAATTGGATTCTAAGAGAAATTTTCCACTATTAGTACAGAAATCAAATGCAGCAGTGAAGGTTCAAGAAAATAAGCCTAAAAGCATGGTAGAATCAACTCACCCATATTTGCTGCAGACCTCACTTCATGAAATCTAAATGATGGGAATGAGGGGCATAGTTACTAAACTGGGCATGCAAAATCGGATGCTAGAGAAAATAAGTGGCGAGAATGATACATTCTCTTAATTTTTTTCTGGATTAGATTGTGTAAGTATTTTTATCATCAATATTTTGAATCATAGTGCGTGATTCATCATCAGGATGTAAAATAATTCCAAGGAGATGAAAAATAGTGAGTTGGAGATCAGAGGGAGAAGAAAAATAGATGTGGTGAAGGAGAGGGCACAAAGATCAAGGGAGAAAAAATTACTAGAAAAAATTAAAAAAATGGAAAAAAACCCAAAAACTTATAAGACCACCTAAAAGATAGAGGATAAAAATCTAAAGAATAACATCAAAAAGAAAATAATTAAAGTAAAAGTTAACACAAAGAAAGAAAATAGGAAAGAGAATACCAAAATAATCAAGAAATTAATAAAAAAATTTAAAAAAAACAATAAAAGAAACCAAAGAGAGAGAAGAATATATATATACTCCTATTCCCCCACATTCAGTACTTAAACGTTTATCCCCATTCCCCTACACATGAAAAAATATTTAAAAACCTACCAAAACAAAAACGCTCTCTACAAACACAAAATATAAAAAACTAAATGAAAAACTACACACAAACAAAATAATAAGAATGCATATATATATATGTGTGTATGTATATGTATATGTATATGTATATATATGTATATGTATATGTATATGTATACATATATATATCTATACATACATATACATATATATACATACATATACATATATGTATACATATACAAAAAATATATAATTGTATGTGAGTGTGTATGTTAAAGTAGAAAAGCACAAAGAAAAAATGAGAGCAAAAGGCAGAACAAACCACAAAAGAAGAGCTCCTAAAAAGAGGGAAGAAACTAGAAGCAAAGAGAAAAAAATTAAACCCAAACAAAGGGAGGGAGAAAACAGAAGAGGGCGAAGAGCAGAGGAAAAAGATTGAAGAAAGGAGGGAAAAGTCAAGGAGGGGGCCGGTGATGATACTTGAGGAAAGTAAGCAGCACGTGCCAAGAGATACTAACGTTCAACCCTTCGTCGAGATTAAGATTCGAGAAATGATTGATAATTTCAATAAGCCTCTTTAAGTTTCGTTTTCAATAAGTTGATACTAATGTTCAATATATTTGCAATACCCATCACCACCATGTAGGTAAAATCACCATATGATACTTAATTGGTTATATGTTCATTCTAGGTTTATACTAATCAACTAAGACACAAAATATTTTAATTTTACCTTATATATAATATTTAAGAGTATAGTTGGATTATTCCAAATGAACAACATAGTAATTAAGTTTTAATCATAAACTAAATTTTCATACCATCATAATCAATTAAAGCATCTCAAAGTAGAATCAAAATATGGAGGTTAAATAACGAACTATGGATTGTGGAAATCTCATAGCATTAAGAGAATGATGCAATCATCATGACTATTCACATATAGTTAAAGAAATGTAATAGTTAAACAAATGTAATAGAATATTTTTTAAAAGTTTAAAATATATCACGAACTCATCATTTATTAAACTTCAATAATTTCAATAATGAAGGAAAATAAATTAACACATATGAGTATTAGGTGAATGACCTAAAAACCTAAACATTATTAGATCAATTAATTTTTTTTAATGACCTAAAAATAATATTTTTTATTAACATGAAATAGACATAATATATACTATTAGTTGAACTAATTTACTATGTTATTATTGAACCAAATAAATCAACACTATGAGTATTAGATGAATTAAATATTATTAGTTGAATTGATTTACTATGTTATTATTGAAACTCATCACCTAAAAATTTAATAAAATTTAATGACCTAAATATTATTAGGTGAATTAAATATTATATTAATGACCTAAAAATTTGCCTTCAAAAAGTCATGTAGAAAGTGGATGTCAAAATAATGTCAATAATGAAAGTAAAATTCATTATACTTTTTTATTGAAATGATATATATTTGTTATGGTATAAATATTTTTTTATAACATGAAATAGGCATAATATATATTATTATAACTCAGGACCTAAAAATTTAATGACCTAAATATTATTGGGTGAACTAGATATAATTTTAATGACCTAATTAAACTAAATTTTTTTACAATAGTACTAGCCTAACGACAAGTAATAATAAAAGAAAACTAAATCTGAGGTGATCTATCTAAATTTCCTATAAAAACCTAAATTTATATATATTTTCACTAAAAACCATAACAAGTACTTCTTGTAATAGTATTTCAATTTTTTAATTCTCTACAATAATTGTAATACAATAATATTACTGATAAAAAGAAAACAACGTTAAAAAATATTTTTTCTTCTAAAAGTTAACTTATTTTCTATTGTTACTAACTTTTAAATAAAATTTAAACTTACCTTTTTTATTTTTAAAAACTAACACTTAGTAGAACCTTCAACTTCTTTAACAAGTGGTTTGCCAAGAGCCAATTTATTTCATGCTATAACAAATATTAAATTTTCCAAGGATGGGTGTGCTCAAATTAAGTCTTCCAAATTATAATAAAAAATAAATAAAAAATTAAAATTTTCTTGGTATCTAACCTCTTTTCATCAATTCAATTGTGCAATAAAAATCATAAATAACTAATATATTAAATTATCCTAAAAAACTGTTGACAATAAAATTAACAAGTTATAGCATATTAATGTTATAAAATTGTGTATTCATTTATCATCGACCATTCCTATTTGAGCTCTAATATTAATTTGTTCGCGTGTCTCATGTATATTATCATATAATGTTCTACTTATTATTCATGATGTTTATTTATGTTTCTCAGCATATGATGTCCTCAATGTTTTTTTTTTTGAATTAAGAGATGTTATTGAATCAGTCTATCAATTTGCATCTAACCTTGCCTCTAGATGTTAAAGCAATATTTGATTGAATAGAAAATTGACTTAGCATGACATGAAATACCATAACTTACTAATATTGTCGACTGAATTTAGTTGTTGTCTCAACCAACTATTAAGAATCAAAATTGAATTATCCAAGAATTTTTATAATTTGATAATTTATTTTATTAAATTCAAACATTTCATATTATAAAATTATCATAATATTTTTTAGTAGATATTTATAACTCCTAATAATTATTTATTTAATATTAAGATTAATATTATAAAAATTATTTTTTTAATGGAAACTTGTCCACTATAACTATAATATTTGAGATATGCAAGTTTTAAATGCTATAACAAACACTAACAGTAAGATTCAGAGAATTTAATATCCGAATTCTATTTTGAAAGATCATATGTTTTGAATGATTTTGTAATGAATCAGGCAGGGACATATCAAATTTCTATGGTGACAACAGATTTGACAACCATTTCCAGAAAAAAAAATTAGTTTTTCTACAGAGATCTATCTATCAAAGAAAGCTGCTTCAAATTTATACATATAAAAAATGGAACGCTTGGAAGTAACGTCACAAAAAAATTCAATCACACTACACTGTGCCCACGGGATGAAAAATTTCGACCCCCACAATAATCGATGCAAAGGGTGATATATTAAATTTCTATCGTGGCAACTGATGTGACATCTGTTTTGCATAAAAATTTCAGATTCTCAATATAAATCCACCTCTCTTCCAGAGCTGCTCCAGGTTTATACATATAAGAAATATTTGACCCATAGAAGGAAGCTATGTCAGTTCCACACAAGAAAATTCGATCAGATGACCACACTGTTGCACGAACAGAGCCAAGTTTATGAGGGAGGGGTTCCAATTTTGTCCATACATTTCCTTCCCAATCATATTGCTCTATTCCATTCCATGCAGTAAACAAACTTAGTCGTCCAAACGCATACAGAAAATTATTCCAGAATATATGATTCCAAGACATATTTACTATTGTTGTCCATACTCTTGTGGTGGGATCAAATCTTTGAGTTCTATTATCACGACCAATGACATAAAATATTCCTTCAATAAAAACACCTCTACACGAGTCAATTTCTTGGTGCATCTCAGGGAGAAGCTCCCACTTGTCCTCATCTACTTTATAAACTGCAGCTTCACGGAGTGCATGCCCAGGACGAATTTTGGTAAATCCTCCTGCAATGTAAATTGTTCCTTCAGGTGATGCACAAAATGCAAAATCGGTTCCATATCTTGCAGTGGGAATCTCGCTTCCAGGTAATAGACGATAAATCATACACCCAAATGTTTACAGTAGAAACATAACTCCTGCCCAGCAAAAATATCTTATGGTTAACACTTATAATCTCAGAACATTCTGAGATAGTAGATATAGTGGGAATCCAAGGGAGTATCTCACAAGATTGATCAAGAGGGTCGTATATAGATATCCCACGATCCTGGAGGAAACATATATATTTCTTAGCCAGTCCTAACTTGATTCTATCTTGATAAAACTGGAAACATTCCATCATTTTTTTGGCAGGTTTCAACAACAGCTTAATCTTTATTTGAGATTTATATGGGACTCTTAGTAAGATGTCTCGAAATATTTGTTCAGGAAGTTCCTGCAAAAAATCCATTATGATGTCTTTCTAAGTAAGATATGAATCTCTATTCTTTTACACCAAGTCCAACGTGTGCAGAAACTCAGAGAATTATATTCAGTTGTGTGTTAAATGGCGGTTAAATTATAGTTGCTTTATACTTGAAACGCCCGTCCAGATTTAAAGGCTCACACCCTTTGGAAATTCCAGAGACTGAATTAACAGTAAAAAAATATGTCATAAATGTGATACATATAATATTTCTGTTAATTACGTGCTATTACAGTAAAATATAAATGTAGTTAATAATAATTTTATTTTTTAAATAATTTAAATCTTAATATAAAGTTTTGTTTCACTTCCCATTTAATGTAATATTGTTTTTTTTTTTTATGTTATTCAAATATTATTTAAAAAAAAATGTTTCTCAATCAGATAGGTTTTCCATGTTGGGAGTTTTTTTAAGGTTTTTTGAAAAAACATAAGAAAAATTTCTCTGTTAAAGTTAAAAGTTCATAAATTCTGCTAAGATTTTGTTATGGTAGCTTTAAACTTTGAAGATTTTTTTGAAAGACTGTAGAGGTTTCATAAGGTTTAATGTTTATGAGATAAAATTATTTTCATTAGGAACCCAAACCTAGACCTTTATGCTATAATCTCTCTTATGAATCAATATATAAATATGGCCCTACCTTTATGGATTAAAAAAAAAAAAATAATAATTTTTTATAGATCTACGTTTTCTTCGGGTAAAAAAATTCACCATTACACCTTACATAACATTCTTCAAACACATAAGACCCAACATTTCTTGCATTGCTCCTCCTAGGGGGTGAATAAAGATTAATGTTGATGGGGCAGCCAAAGGTAATCCTGGGCCGACAGGCTGTAGGAGAGTTGGGCGTGATTACAATGGTAGGCTTGTCTCGATAGTGGCACTTGTTCGTATTTTTAGATTGTTGGGTTTTTGCATATAGATTGCATTAATGATATGTTGTCATTGATGTCAATTGAACTGGTATGATAAACTTTAAGGAAGATGTTGTAAGCCGATATATGGTAGTTTGTAAGTTGAACTGGTGTATAAGGTTAAAGATTTCTATGTTATGTAAATCGGTAAACCCTACTAGTTGTTCTATATTACACCCTAACCGATCAAGTTTGTTGGTTTATGTTGAGCGGTAATGATGGAGACAAGTATGATCATTGTATGAGAATAAGTTCAGATTAATTTGGCATGCTTTGATTGTCTTGGAAAGGAGCAAAGTGGATTGCATCAAATGCATAGCGCATGATCAGTTACAAGTCCAATGAAGCAGTGATCATGGAGCGGTTGCAATTTTCTTGATTAATGTGAAGAGATTGTTATGATTTCTAACATTCAATATTGTACTGAATTGCTTGTAATCTCGATGATGAGAATTAGATTTTTGTTGTGTTACCGACCTAGTTGATTTGTATTTAAGGTCGATGAAGTTGTTTGTAAAAAGTGTTGGCAAAGTCGGCATAAATTATTTGAGTGTGTGGTTTCCAAACCGATGGATGGATCTGCAGTTTGTGTAAAGGTAGATTGAAGCTTAATAAGGACCTGATCAAGTAGATGTAGTGATATTCAGACAGATCAAGAAAACCTGTTGTTTTCGAACAATTATAGTAGAAATCAAAATCCCCTAACTAGGTAAGCTCTAACAAGCATGGTTACTTATTAAATCCTCTAACATGGTGGTCTATTAGTTTCAATTCTCAAATCGTCCAGCGAGGTTACTCCTAACAAGGTATTGTTCTTTTCATCAAGGCATATTTGTAAATCCCTTAATCGGGTGATTCCTAACTGGAATTAGTTCATAACAGGACTTATTGTAAAAGTTGTAATAGGCTTGGCTCCTAATAGGGCAAACTTTAGAAGAGTTCAGATAGCTATCCTTGTGAGGCTCATCTCACCGTGGTTTTTAACTATTTGGGTTTTCCACGTATAAATATTTCTATCCAGTGGTGAATGCTTTTGTGGTTATGATCTTATTTGTTGATTTGATTAACTATTCTAATAAGGCATGATAACTGGAAGCATGAGAGATGGATATGTTGATATTTGATTAAGCATTGTTGATGTTTACAAGTTTGAAGTTGTTTACTATTAAGTTGGTATAACAGTCAAACCGATTGATGATTAGTTGATGTTGATAATCTTTGAGATATTATCTTGACTGAGTTACTTGTTGATAAGTTTATTTTTGAGTTTGGGAGTTTGTGTTAGTTTTTGAGTATACTTATTCACCTCCCCTCTTAGTATTCTATCAGATCCGTATTCTTTCATCATATAATCATTTGGCATCAGAGCGTCTTAGGTATTCTTAGATCTCTAAGCCTAACAATTTGAGTAAAAGATTCTATAGATCATGATGAAGAAAGAAGGTCCTAAGTTCAACCAAGATAATAATAGGATATGGAGCGACAAAATGAAGATTTACATTAAGAGTCTTGGTAGTCATTATTGGGAACATGTGGAAACTCTATATGTTGCACCTACTCATACTCTGACTAATGATGAAAACAAATAACAACAAGAGAATCATCAAGCATTAGAGGCTATTATCAATTCCCTGTCTGATGCTCAATATGTAGATGTTCATGGTCTTGAAACTGCATATGAAGTTTGGAAAAAACTTGAAGAGATTTATAGCAGTGATAAACATGTTAAGATTACCAAAGAGGAGAGTTTAAGAGGAAAATTTGATGACATGAGAATGTGTGAAGGTGAGAATATCTAGCAGTATGGTCAAAGGATAAAAGAGATAGTTGGTGAAATAAAGAGTGCAGGAGGGAAAGTGGAAGATGCCATAGTTGGCAGTAAAGTATTGATAACCCTTCTACTGATCTATGATATTCAAGTTGCAACTATTCAGGAGATGAAATCCATTGACAAGAATAAGGTAACTCTTGACTCTATTATTGGCAAACTTACTACTTTTGAGCTAAATGGCTATGATGGTAGTGTACAGAAACCAGAATCTGCATTCAGAGATTGTGTCTCTAACCCATCTATGAGAATAAGTAGAGATACTGGTCATAGCTATGAATCTAGATCCAGCAGAGATGTTGATGATGAAGACAATTTAGTGGAGTTTGAAGCATTGTTGGAAAAACGACTGCCTAGAGGCACTAGTAAATACAGAGGTAAGATATTGTTGAAATGTTTTGCTTGCAACAAGATTGGTCATATAGCAGCTAATTTCCCTAATAGTGAAAATGAATACAAGAGAGAGAAATTTAAGAAGTATAAGGGAAAAGGAAAGAGATATTGTCTTGTAGCTATTGACAGTGGTATTACTGATGAAGAATCTGATGATGATGGTAGTGAATATATTGTGTTTGTAGCTATTAAGGAAGAAACATCTGATTAGAAGGCTCTAGTATCTAGGATGGATAGCTCTGATGATTGGATCACTGATAGTGTTTGTTCACATCACATCACTGGTGATCAGAGGAAATTTATTTCCTTGAAGGAATTTGATGGCGGTGTTGTCAGATTTAGCAATGACTCACCTTGTATGGTTAAAGGTAAGAGAGTTATTTCTCTTAATGGGAAGAGCAGTGTTGATGATTTTTATTGGGTTCAAAGTCTTAAGTATAATCTTCTGAGTGTGGCACAACTGAATGACAAAGGATACCTACCGGAATTTAGAAATGGCATGTACAAAATATTTGACAACAAAGGTGAATTAATTGCAACTGATAAACGAACCAGAGGTAATCTATTTCATCTTAATCCAAAAGTTAGCAACTATTTGATTGCAAAAATAGATGATAGCTAAATTTGGCATAGAAGATTTTGTCACATACATTTTGACAATATTATTAAAGTGAGTAAGTCTAAGACAGTAAGAGGTCTACCTTAGGTAGACAAACCGGTTAATGCTCTTTGTAAAGAATGTGAGTTAGGGAAGATGACTTCTTCTACCTTCAAAAGCAAGTCTTTCTAAATAGAGCACTTGTTAGATTCGGTTCATACAGATCTATGTGGACCAATAACAACTAGAAGCATTTCAGGTGATAGATATTTCATGATATTCACTTATGACTATTCAAGGATGATGTGGATCACATTCTTGAAAGATAAGAATGAAGATTTTGGTAAATTCAAGGTATTTAGGGACTTGGAAGAGAAAGAGAGTGGCAAAAAGATCAAATGTCTGAGAACAGATCAAGGCGGTGAATTCACTTCTGCGGAGTTAACTAAGTATTTTGATGATAATGGTATCAAGTGGCAACTTTCTCCACCAAGGACACCACAAGAGAATGGTATAGCAAAAATAAACAATTGGTCAGTGGTTGAAGCAGCTAGAACTATGTTGATACAAGGAAATGTAGCAAAAAATTTTTGGAGAGAAGCTGTAAGTACAGCAGTCTACACAATGAATCGAATTCTGGTGAAAAGAGGTAAGGACAAGACACGTTATGAGTATTGGTATCGAAGGTCATCTAATGTTAGTTATTTTAAGATCTTTGGTAGTAATTTTTTTAACAAAAGAGCTGATTACATTTGCAAGTTTGAAGCAAAGAGTGATGAAGGCATATTTCTTGGCTATTCCACCAAGAGTAAGGCCTACAAATGTTTCAATAACCAGACTTAGAGAATTGCTGAGAGTGTTAATTTTTTTGTAGATGAATATCCTGAAGTTTCAGAAGCAACTAGTTCAGAGAGAAAGGATGAAGATCCTTTCATTTTTCTTTTAGAACCTGAAACACTTAAATCTGAAATTGGTAAGGCAAATCCTGATGTACTTGTTCAACTAGAACAAACAATTTCAGAGGAAGAAGATGATGAAGAAGCTGAATCTAAGGAGAATGATCATGTTATTCCTAGATATGTGAGACTGAATCATAGTCTTGAGTAGATTATTGGGGATAAAGATGTTGGAGTACTTACTAGAAGAAGAGTTAGAGAGAACTCTTGCATGATCTCCACCTTTGAACCTAGAAGTGCTAAGCAGGCATTTGGTGATGATCATTGGGTGAAAGAAATGGAAGAGGAATTGGATTAGATTGAGAAAAATAACACTAGGACCCTAGTACCCTAACCGAAAACAAGAATGTCATAGGTACTAAATGGGTGTTCAGAAACAAGTTAAATGAGGATGGTGTTGTAGTTCACAATAAGGAAAGGAGAGGATTATGGAGAAACTTTTGTACCAGTAGCAAGATTGGAAGGAGTAAGAACATTACTTGCATTTGTAGCTCACAAGAAGTTAAAGGTATACTGGATGGATGTCAAGTCTGCATTTTTGAATGGGATATTGGAAGAAGAGGTATATATAGAACAACCCGATGGTTATGCATTGACAGACAAAGAAGACATTGTATGCAAATTGCATAAAGTTTTGTATGGATTAAAGCAGGCACCCAGAGCATAGTATGAAAGGCTTCATGCACATTTGATGAAGATAGGCTTTGCAAGAACTAGTGATGACAACAACATTTATCTTAAGTCCGAAGGAGACAAAATATTGGTTAGTGAAGTATTTGTTGATGATATTATATTTGGAGGTAATGATGTCATCAGAAACAACTTTGCAAATGAAATGAAGAATGAGTTTGGGATGTCATTAGTAGGGGAAATAAAAAAATTCATAGGCTTGCAAATATGGCAAATGAAGAATGGTATTTTCATTACTCAATCCAAGTATGTGAAAGAAGTTTGGAAGATTTTTGGCTTGAGTGACTATAAACTAGTTGCAACTCCAATGATTATAGGTTGTAAATTGTCTAAGGAAGATGCATGTGTCTATAGATGAGAAGGAGTACAGGTCAATGATTGGCAAATTGCATTATGTTGTTCACAGTCAACCGGATATTGCTCATGTAGTTGGTATTGTTGCTAGATTTTTGAAAAATCCAAAGGAAGCACATTTGGTAGCAATCAAGAGAATTTTTAGATATCTGAAAGGCACAGTTGGCTATGGATTATGGTAACCATATGGTAGAAACTCTGATTTGAAGGCATACATTGATGCTGATTAGGCAGGAAATATTGATGACTGGAAGAGTACTACCGGTGGAGCAATCTTTTTAGGAGGAAGTCTAGTTTCATGAAGTAGTAAAAAGAAGAGTTATACTTCACATTCTATTGCTTAAGCTAAGTATGTAGCCACTTATATAAATTGCACACAATCTATTTGGATGAGACACATTTTTGAAGGTTTTAAGATGAAGATATTAGAACCTATCCAAATTTTGTGTGATAATACAAGTGCAATTAATATTTCTAGGAATCTTGTTTTGCACATAAGGACTAAGCACATTGAATTGAAGTGTCACTTTTTGAGGGAAAAAATTCAAATTAAAGATGTTATCTTAGAGCATGTTTCTACCTAGGAGTAGCTTGTATATATCTTTAGCAAACCTCTGCTTAAGACAACTTTTAAGTATCTTAGAAGTCAGTTGGGGGTTGTCCCTCTTCATGAAGTCAGTTGAGCATGATGATGATTGTATCAGTCCGTGAACCACTTGTAGAATTTTACATGGATTGATGAAGGAGTGGATGTATCCACAGGGGGAGCATCAAGTTTTAGCATGTTGATGCACAATGAGATTTTGATATTACATATTTTACTTTTATTTTTGGTATTGCTATCAAAGGGGGAGAAGAATTATGTGATTGAGGTGAAGAATTATGTGTCTGATTAGGTGAACCAGCGGCAAGCTGAAGACAGACAAAGCATGGTGAATATTTGGTAATGTAAACTAGAATTCCTATTCACTAATCATAGTAGAAATCAAAGGCATTGATATTTGTATTTCCATCAATGCCAAAGGGGGAGATCGTTGGTATTTTTAGATCGTTAGATTTTTGCATATAGATTGCATTAATGATATGTTATTGATGTCAATTGAACTGGTGAATGATATTCATAATATTGTTGATGTTACTATTGATATTGCTTTTCTCTTGTAACCGGTATGATAAAATTTAAGGAAGATTTTGTAAACCAGTATATGGTAGTTTGTAAGATGAACCGGTGTATAAGGTTAAACATTTCTATGTTATGTAAACTAGTAAACCCTACCTGTTGTTTTGTGTTAAACCCTAACCGATCAAGTTTGTTGGTTTATGTTGAGCGGTAATGATGGAGACACATGTGATCATTATATGACGATAAGTTCAGATTGATTTGGTGTGTTTTGATTGTCTTGAAAAGGAGCAAAGTGGATTGCATCAAATGCATACCGCGTGATGAGTTACAAGTCCGATTTAGTGGTGATCATGGAGCGGTTGGAATTTTCTTAATTAATGTGAAGAGATTGTTATGATTTCTAATGATGAAGATTGTACCAACTTTATTGTAATCTCTATGATGAGAATTAGGTTTTTCTTGTGTTACCAATCTAGTTGATTTGTATTTAAGGTCAATGAAGTTGTTTGTAAAAAGTGTTGGTAAAGTTGGTAGAAGTTAGTTGAGTTTGTGGTTGCCAAACCGATGGATGGATCTACAGTTTGTGTAAAGGCAAATTAAAGCTTAAGAAGGATTTGATCAAGTAGATGTAGTGCTATTCAGATAGATCAAGAAAATCGGTTGTTTTCTAACAAATACAATAGAAATCAAAATCCCCTAACTAGGTAAGCTCTAACAAGCTTGGTTACTTATTAAATCCTCTAACAAGGTGGTCCACTAGTTTGGATTGTCATATCCTCTAGAGAGGTTACTCTTAACATGGTATTGTTCTTTTCATCAAGGCATATTTGTAAATCTCTTAACCAGGTATTCCTAATCAGAATTAGTTCTTACCATGACTTATTGTAAAAGCTTTAACAAGCTTGGCTCCTAACATGGCGAACTTCAGAAGAGTTCAGATAGCTATCCTTGTGAGTCTCATCTCACCGTGGTTTTTACCTATTTTGGTTTTTCATGTATAAATGTTTGTGTCTAGTGGTAAATGCTTTTGTGGTTATGATCTTGTTTTTGGATTTGATTAACTACTTAACTATTCTGATAAGCCATGATAACTGGAAGCATGAGAGATGGATATGTTGATATTTGTGTTTACAAGATTGAAGCTGTTTACTGTTAAGTTGGTATAATATTCAAACCAGTTGATGATTAGTTGATGTTGGTAATCTTTGAGATATTATGTTGACTTAGTTACTTGTTGAGAAGTTTATTTTTGAGTTTGGGAGTTTGTATCAGTTTTTGAGTATACTGATTTACCCCCCCTCTCACTATTCTATCAGATCCTTATTTGTTCATCATATCATCAGCACTCCTATTGAGCACTCAGACAAACCATTTTGCCACAAATGTAGCCTACATTGGGCTTAAAATGGCTAGCCACAGAGGATTTAAGAAGGTATAGCTAGAGAGTGATTCATTAATTATAATAATTTATTTGAACAACAAATATCCTCCTAGCTAGACGATTAACCATTTAATCCAAGAATGCTTTGAAATGATGACCAAATTTGAGGCTATTAAAATTTTGCATGTTTTGAGGGAGGGTAACAAGCCAGCTGACCACGTGGAAAATCTCAGTGTGGTTAGAGATGATGAAAAGTAATGGTAGGAAGGGGATTCCTTCCCATTATAGTTGTGTGAGTTTGTGAGGAAGGATGCCAAAAATCTTTCTCTGTTTGAGCATTAAGGATGATAGATCACATGTGTAGGACTTTTCATAGAAATAAGCAAAGGTGAGTTTTTAAATTGTTCCTGTGACTCTTTTTGTTTTATGTCAGTCTGAAGCCTAGTTTTGGTGTCGACAAAAATATTTACAAAAGAAGTAGCATAAAGGGGGAATACAAGAACAGAGTGGAGCCGTCCTCGTGTGAGTGTTGGGAGAAAAATAAGGAGGTCTAGAAGGAAGTCATTGATGAGGTAATGGAGCCATTTGTTCAGAAACTTCATGGACAAAACCATCAACTCACAGATTAGTTTGTGAGAAATTGAGATAGTGGGGTGTTGCGTGTGTATGGGGTAGCGTTTAGAATTGACAAATCCTTTATTGTTGAGATTTCTGGGCTCAGTATGGAGGGTAGGAAATTTTCCAAGGAGGAAGAATTTGGAAGAAGCCCTCTCTATTTTCTATGAAAAATGGAGTAAAAGAAGAAGGGTTAAAAAGAACCTGGATGGCTACTACAATAGGTTGGACCTTTAGAGTCTTTAGGCGGATATGGTGGAGTTCATAATGAGGCACTTAACCCTCGATGGTTTCTTTGCTAGCATCTTTTCTTACCATTTCATGATTCTAAATCATTTTAGGCATGACAAAATTCCATTTTATTTGTTATCTTCTTTGGAGATATTTATTAGTAAGCACTCTAAGAATGAGGATAATTTGGTTCTGCATGAGAGTTTAATCCTCCTAATCATGGATTATGTTAAAGCTCATGAGGTTAAACCCTCGCCTGCTCTAGAAAACACTAAGTCATTAGCCAACCAGGTGGTGCATGATGTTTTAGATACAAAGTTTGACAATGCAGAGGGAAAATTGGCTATGGACTAGAATGATGTCCATGTGTCAGAAAATTGAGATTATAAACCCTTAGAGGATGAGGGTCTCCTATAGAAAACCATGACTAGAACTAGTAGCAGTAGAAAAAATCCACCTAGATTGGTTGTTAAAAAGAAATCCCTTGTTTTGCAGACCCACATCTTGGGCCCACAAAATCTGAGAAAATAGAAGACTAGAAAAAGGTGGAGATTCTTGACAAGGAGGATAATGAAATTAGACTTGACACCCCCCTCAATGTGGACCCCAATGAGAACAAAGATGATGAAATGGACATTTATAAGCTTCTCTGGAAGTTGCTGATGTAGCAGGAGAAGTTCTTTCAATGGGTTTTTGAGGAAATTAATATTTTGAAATAGGGGATTAAAGATCTCATTGTCACTTTCATGAAGATTCCAGCTCCAGATAAGACTGATGAACTCTTGAAGTTGTCCCAACAAATTATGAAAGATATTAAGGTTATGAAGACTAGACATGAGGATAAAATTGACAGGCTAGAGAAAGAAATAGAGAAGGTGAAAGGTAAACTTAACAATTTTGTGGAGGTTAGCAAGGAAGCCATGCATAACAGTATTGAGGGCCTCAAAAGAGTCAATGAGGAATTTTCCATGCAGAAGGAGCAGATGACCAAAGATGAGAGATCCTCAGATAGCAATTTTGCTAAAATAAACCAAGAGGTGCATGCATCCATGGGTCCTCTTACTAGGACCAGGAGAAAACATTAGGAAAAAGGTAGTTCGAGGTTCATTAAGGAGGAACTGTAGAAGATTAATAATAAAGCGATCCAGAAGGATGATGAGATTATAAAAGTTCTTTGTTTGTTTGTTTTGCTGGTGCATCTTGTTTAGGAGTGTTTTTTGTGGTTTTCTATTTTGGGGTGAATCCCTTGTTTCTGTTGTTGTTTAGCGGCTGGTTAGACTTTGTTTACTGTGTATAATTTTTGGATAGATTTGAGTTTTAGGTCCCTATAAAACCCGTTTATATTAATAAAAAAACATTCTTCAAACTTAACTTTATCTCCATCTTTGCACTCCTATAAGATCATTTGTTGGAGATGCTGGTAAAAACCTAATTGCATGAATGAAAAAATAAAGTAAAAAATAATACCATTTCTTTAAATGTTGATTTTCAATGCCTTAACTAATACCCATTTTAAATTACATTTCAAATTCCTTAATTCTCCTTAAGTTGCATAGTATTTATCATACACAACAACTAGCTAGAAAATATCACAAGTTTCTTTTACTTACATCTTAAAATCATCTACAAGAGTGAATTCTACTCTTATATGAAACTGAAATGTTATGCACATTGTGAAGGTCACATTGCCATTTTCAAATCATTAAAACTCAAAACAAATGGTGATTTATATTGATATTCAGTATAAATGATTTAATATTGAAATGCTTTAGCTTTTTAAATCTATTATGTTACAAGCAAAAATAATTCATACAAACCTAACATCACAACTAACTATCAAGCTACTTTATTTACTCTAATACATAAAATTAATTAGTTAGCTTAGTAACCAAACAAATTGATTCAGTATGTCAAACCAATTTCTAGTATTCTATGAATAATTGTAGTCATGTTTTTTCATTTCAACTTATTTCAATTTTTTTTTATATTTATCTTCATAATAAGAAATCACCTAAATTGTGTAAGTTAGTTTTCAATATTGTTATTGATCAATAATCTTGATATTTCTATTTTAGTTCTATATTTTTTTACATAGCAAGTGGTCATAATTATTATGAATAATAGATACCAAAGGATAATTATAGACTAATTTTACAATAAATTCATTCAACTAATGAAACATGAAACCTATATAATGTAGTGAGAAAATTCTTGTAGCTAGAGGTAATGTACAAAACTTTTAAATTAAAATTATCATTTGTGGTTTCTAGTGTTGGAAAAAAAAAAATTAAAATGTCTATTCTTAAATGTTATTTTAGCTAGTGAGAAATTGGTTGAGGATCACATTACTTATCTAATGTTTCTTTCAAAGAGATCTCTATTAGACACATATTTAATGTTTCTATAGAAAAACTATTGTGTTATTTTTCAAAAACAAAAAAATCTCATGATGAAGTCGTTGGATTGGAAAATAAAATTTAAACTACTTCGGCAATTCACAAGATTCTGGGGGATGCGTTCTTCAAATAATCATGTTCTTTAAATTTTTATTTATTTTTATGTTGTTTGATCAATCTAATTACTCACTTATAGAAATTATTTTAAAAAAATTGAGATGATTTTGAATTATCATTTTGTCAAAAATCACTTTAATGTGTTTAAAATTTATTTTAAACTGGCTTTTCATAATTATGTTTTCTATCAAAAAATAATTAAAATAACGAATAGAAAAATTTTAATAGAAAAAAAATTAAAAATACATTAAAGAAAAATGTATTTAAAATGTAAGTTTCATATCTACAAACATAAGCATATATATATATATATACTTAATGTTGACCACAAGAATAATAATCTCTAATTAATATCTTATACACAACTTTGTAATTATAAATTTGATCTTAGATGATGAAGGAATGAACTTTACATGTACAAGAAGACAATCTAAAATTTGAAGACTTTTGGAAAAGAAAAACAATGTCTTTTGATGATGGTTCTCAATGCAAGATATATACAAGATATATACAATGTCTTTGGAACAATGTCTTTTGATGATGATTCTCAATGCAAGATATATACAGTCCTCATAGTAATAGGAAGAATATTTTGGTTTCTCTTCATCTACTTTTAGATTTATAGATAACCTAAAGAATTTTTTTTAAAATTTTGATTATAGCATCTTTGATGTTGCATAAATAATGTAAAAGGTGTCTCTTTCTATCTCTAAAGTTCATATAGAAAACAACTGAAATATAATAATAAAAATATATTAATTTTTTATAACAAATTACTATTAAATTTCATAGTTTATTGCATCAATTGATTAGATGGTTTTTAAGACAAAAAGAAATTAATAAAATATTTATTAAAAATAATAGATCAATAAAAAGAAATGAAAATTAATAATAAAGATTAATATTAATTTGTTTCATAATATATATATAAATTAATTGAACAAACTCTCAATGCTTTGTCTTATTTCAATCAATAATCAAGTGGATATATAATTTATCTCTTTATGAGCATATGCATTAGTTTCTCCATACTAGGGGCTGCCATATATAATCCAACGTAGTATCTCTTACATCTGATTTTTTCCTCAATCCAACGTAGTATCTTTTACATCTGATTTTTTCCTCAAATGATATCAAGATGCATTAAAATTCATATCAATATAATTTGGGATATATTTTTTAATATATTCAAAAATAATTTTTTAAGTATTATAAACATTTTATCTTTTACATTTTAAGAGATAATAAAATTAAACAAACAAATATTAATTAATATACATATATATTATTACCCATAGAAAATATATTACTAAAATGCAACTCTGAAAATTAATAACAATTCTATGATAAATGTCTACATTTAATGTCTTTATAAATATAATTTTATTTAGATTAAAAATTATTGAAACCGATTTTTACAATTATATTTTATTAAATAAAGAATTTTTAACTTAGTTTATTCAAAATTCATATACAAAGTATTCAATCAAAAATATGAGATATCCAGAGACAATCTTGAAATATAAATTGCCAAAGAATTAAAGCTATAAAAATTAAAATGATTAATACTTTACTAAAAAATATTAAAGTTCAAGAAAAGCATAGCTTCATTTATTACGAATCTGTATTCAAAGAGCTCTTCGTAGCTTTCATCTCTGGTTGGCCAAATTCGAAAGATATGATAAAGTTGCTCAAATTTTCAATTTTCTTTTATGTTTCTTCTTGCTATCATGTGGACCTTTTGATTCCTACATGTTTTTTGTGTGGTTATGTCCACAATTATTTTTAAATCTGTCTGCTTTGTATCTGTTACTTTATAATTTTTCCTTTTAATATATTTTTAGCTTTTGGCGAAAAAAAAAAAACCTGATCACAAGAAACAGTTCAAGAAAAGCATAGCTTCATATCCCCACATCACATTCAATTATTTGTCAATGATTAAAGAGAAACGGTTTCCCAGATGCGTATAACACTTTGTAGTTATGTTGAACCTCAGGCATATTATCAGTTGTAGTCCATAATCTGGTGTTCGTATCAAATTTGTACGCCCCACTATTCTCTAAATCAAATACATAAAACATTCCTTCAATAAAATTACTTGAAGCGAGGCCAATTGGGCATTGCATCGGAGGAAGAGACTCCCACTCATCTTTGTCAATTATGTAAACTGTTACTCCCACCATATTACTTGGACATCCTCCACCAACATATACACTTCCTTGAGCAGATACACAACATGCAAATTTCATAAGTGGCTGGATTGTTGGCATTTCCTTGCCTACATGCCAACAATTAAAGAAAAATTAAAGATCAAGGTAGAGCCATTTTCCCTGTTATCATGTTCCAAACCAATCAAGACAAGTTTTCTTCTCCAATAAAACAAACGAGGATAGGATGCAGGTTTAAAGCCAATCGACATAGGAAGAAGAATGTACTGAGAGTTTCGTACATGGTCATACATTATTAAATGATCTTGATAGAGAAAGCATATGAACTTTATAGATAACCCAATTCTTCTGTTGGCAATTTGGAGGAATTGATTATGGGTTGTATTAATGTTTGTCATTGATGTCAACACTAGTTGTTTTGTTGTCTACCGACTTCCAGTAGATTGGTTGGTATTTGATGTTTCTCTGGAAATTTGTCTCTAGTTTTGGTCCAGATGTTGGAATCGGTTTAGATTGGTTATTTATGTGTTCTTGATGTGTATCACATTCAGTTGGTTTACGATTTGATGATCTAGATGCTATCATATGTTCTAGTAAACCTTTTGGTTACCAGTAAGGGTATTACCAGCAATGCTTTGATGGAGATCTTTTCATGAATCCAATAAGTGGTATTGGTGTGGCTTCTAGAAGGTTATCATGATGCTGATGGTTATCATGTTCATGGTGTTTCATTTGTCTTATTGTGACCTACTTTGGGTCTAATGGTTATTCTGTTAGGTTATGGACCGGTTTATGTAACGTGTTGGTTGATGCTTCTAATGCATCATCGATTGGATTTATTATTTAGTTATGTTGTTTTGGTCTTAGGCTGACTTGGTTTATCATTCATTTGTGGGATTATGTAATGGATCTATTGTATCATCTTTTTGGTGGCCAACCTAATTGTTTAGGTCCTGGGTTGGTATAAATATAATGTAAGATCTCTTTGTAGATCACATATGTGGAAGGAAAACTTTATGAGATTATCTATGTGTGAAAAAAGTTGCAATCATATGCATAGGTTCTGGTCAATTATAGATGATTGAATTGGGTTTGTAAAAAAGGTTTAAGACCTCCGGTATTGAGCTTAACCAGAACTATACTTAGGCATAGGAGCTCTTATTCTTGCAGTTCATTCATCTTTCGGGATTGTAGTCTGGATTTATTTTGTAGTCAATGAGGATCCTTTTATGATGAGCAGTGCACTATAGGTTGTTGGCCTTCCTACATGTGTAGATTCCTCTTATTGTATTCACATACTTGCTGCAGAAGTATTATCTGACTCTGGGTAGGATTCCAATTGTATTTTTTCCCTTTACCGAGTTTTCCATGTACAAATCATGGTGTTTAATGTTATGGGTGGTTGGTAATTGTTCTGTGATTTATGTTTATTCTTAATTGTTTTATCTTGCTTTTCCATTATTTGGTTTATGCATTATGGTAAAAGGTTTTGTGTGCTTAAAGGTTTATAATATATTGACAACTGATTCAGCCCTCCTCTAAGTTGTCCACCAATTATCTTAACAAATGGTATTAGAGCTTGGTCCTCTTTGTAGAAGCCTAACCACTTGAAGAAGATCCTATGGCAACTAATAGTTCAACTACATCTACTTTCCAGAGAAAAACCCCAAAGTTTGATTCGGCAAATTATAGGACATGGAAGATTCAGATGGAAACTCATTTGAGATGTATTGGGAAAGAGATCTGGGAGGTCATGGAGAAAGGTTATACTCCTCATAATCCAGCATTTGGCAATCCTCCTCCGACAACCTTGGATATGGACATTGAGAATGATTGTAGAGCTAGAGAAGCACTCATAAGTGAACTTTCTGATCAACAAATTATGGGACTAACTGAGCAATCATCTGCGAAGGCTATATGGGATAAGTTGGAGGCTCTAAATGAAGGTGACCCTACTGTTAAAATTTATAAACTTGATGGTTACCAAGTAAGGTATGAGAATCTGAAGATGGAAGAAGATGAGAGGATTACTACTTTTATGGAAAGAGTTAATGAAATTGTTATGGGAATTTGTTCTTGTAAATAAATATTCATCATGGATATTATTACACTTTACTTAAGTTAAAGTTTAGGATAATACATCTCTTCGTAGTTTGGATATGAGACACTTAGGGAAGTGTGCACATAGGGATATAGCTTGTAGGAGAAATCCCACCTTTTGTGGTCTTATTTTATTGTTACACTCCACATTCGGTGGCTCATCCACCTCTTGTGGAATATTATATTATTTCTCCTACCTACCCCTAGTATTTCTTACCCACCCTTATTTTTCATTGAGACACATGTCATGATTGTGTGCTCATATATCCATATGGCCTTGCCTATATAAGCAGGCTCATATTCATTATATTCATGAAACCAGTTGATCATTTGTATATTGATGAGAATATAGTTTGTTCTTGTCATTCTATTCTCTCTCTTTTGTGATTTTCATTGTGTCCTTGATCTTGGAAAAATCTCACATCATATCAGAGCTATTGGGGCTTCATTGATTGGTTTTGGGAGACATTTTGGAAGGCTTCTATTTTTGGATCTGAAGTTCTGCACATTTTGGAGGCATCTTAGACCATTTTTGACCTCACCATTGCATCCGGGAGCTCGTTTCCATAAAAATAGACTACAAACTCAACCTATTTTGGTGAAAGTCGAATTTTGGGTGTTGGAGAAATTTTTTGTCCAATTCGGGTGGTACGATACGGAATTTTTAAATTTTTTCTTAAAAAAAAAAATTGTGAAAAATAAATTTTCTAGTTGAAAATCTTTTTTTGAAAAGAAAAAAATTGAATTTTATTTTTGGGGGTCCATACCTTCTGCCCAATCCAGAGTGCACAGTCAGCGCCTAGTCAACCTGGTCCAAAGGTGTGACGACTATTTTGATGGTCAGACATTTGTCAATATTTGCACAATGTTTTGCTGATGTTGACATTTTTTGAAAATTTTAGACCCCTCTCCGTTGAGCAATTTGGATTTTTGGGTCAACTTTGGAGGCTCATAACTTGCTCAATTTTGCTCCTATTTTGGTGCAATTTTTTTTGATGTGGTCTAAATTTTTGTTCTATTCACAGTGGTGTGGTTATTGTCTAATTTTGGTGCATAGGTTGTTTGAAATTTTTGTATTATCTCAGTTGTACCTATTGAATCCTCAATTTTGTAACTTCAAAGGCTTCGTTTGAGCTCATACGCCGTCCTTTTCAGGTGCCATTTTTTTTGAAAGTGCATATTTTTTTGTCTACTTTCATAATCTATGATAATTTTTCAGGGATTTTGAGTGGATATTATACTTTAAGATATTGGTCTTTTTTGGCCTACTTGGTACTTGTAATTTGCTTGGATCTTATTTTAGATCTCTTGCATTATTAGTTTGAGTCTCCTTTGGCCTCATTGAGTCAGTTGTAAAGTTGAAATCAGAAGTCCACTTTGCCATTTTTTGCAAGCGGTCCATTGTTCACGCACTAAGTATAAAGTGCCAAATGATCATTTTGGGGGAGGGTTATTTGTTTGAGTGAATTTGGGAGGGGTGTCTTGTGTGATTGTGCCTCTCTTTCCTTGTGCTCTTTATTTTTTTTGCTATGAGTCTTCATAAATTTCCACCTTTAACTTCACATAATTATGCATCTTGGAAAATTAAAGTATGAAGTAAATTAATGAAAAAAGGTCTCATGCATTACATAGATGGAACAATAGAAATACCACCTGATCCTAAGGATGATCCTAATGCATAGTTAGAATGGCTCACTAAGAATTGGATGGCTTTTGGAACTTTGGGTAAGTATGTATCAGATGACCTCATTTTTCACATTGAGAAGTGTATTACAATCAAAGAGGCTTGGGATATGTTTCAGAAATTGTATTGTCAAGTTGATGAAATTAGAGGTTACAAGATTGACAATGAGCTCACTAACTTGGATCCTAAAATTTTTGAGACAATCCAAGATTATGTCACCAAAGCAAATGAGCTAAGAGAAAAGCTTAAGGATTGTGGAATTGACAAAAAGGATGCTCAGTTGATATTCAACTTGTTGGACAAGCTTGCACCAGAATATGCAGCATTTGTTTCAAGCTTCCAAACTCATCATTTGAAAGTGGGGAGTTCCTACATTATTCCTTCATTTGATGCTTTCACATAAATGTTGATATTGGAGCAATCTAAATTGTTGAACATTGGGCTTCTCAAGTCTTCAAAGTCTGAGGCTTTGGTGGCTAATCAAGGGAATCAAGGGAGTCAAAGAAAAGATTCCAACAAAAAGAAGAAGAAATCTAAGTCAAAGCCACAATAGTAGAAAGGGCAATCATCATCTCCATCACAAGGTGATTTTTCATCCTCTTCCACGAAGGGGAATCCACCTAAGAAGGATGAACCAACTTGTGCATATTGCAAGAAGTATGGTCATTATGAGCATCGATGCCACGCCAAGCAAGTTGATGAGTTAAAAAATATTCTTAAGAAAAACAACATCAGCTTGCCCTATGCCTACACAAAGATGGATTCATCTCCTTCCTCTTCCTCACAGTCTAAGGGAAATGGACAAGCATTTGTGGCTACAACAAGTTCTTCACAGCAGTGGATACTTGACTTAGGTGCCTCTTATCACATGGGTTCTACAAAGGAGCATTTTTCTTCATTGGAGCCATCAAAGGTACCTCACATTTACATAGGTGATGATACACAATTTGAGGTTGAAGGGAAAGGTTCAGTTGACATGGATGATGGAACATTTAAGGATATTCTTTATGTTCCTAACTTTTCTGCAAACCTTCTCTTTATCTACAAAATCACTCACTATGGGAATGGAAAAAAGGTCGAGTTTACACCTGATTTAGTTGTCATAAAGGAACTTGATAATGATGCCTTGGTAGGAGTAGGACAAGTAAATGACAACTCAAGGATTTATTCATTCTCCCACTTTGTACCAAGTTCTCCTTCTAGGGCCTTGCTTACTCATTCAAATTCAAAAATTAAGCTATGGCATGAGTAGTTTGGTCACCTCAACTACCGCTACCTTCAGCAGCTCAACACTAAAGACATGGTCATAGGTCTACCTTGAATTAGTTTTTCAGAGGGTGTATGTTTAGGATGTTCCATGGGCAAGCATCCTAAGGAGAAGTTTGATAAGGGGACAACTTGGAGAGCTTTGGAAGTTCTTCAAGTTGTTTAGAGTGATGTAGTAGGTCCATTTCCAGCACCTTCATTTAGTAATGCCCGCTATGTCCTCACCTTCATTGATGACTATTCCTGCTTCACTTGGGTCTACTTTCTTATTCATAAGAGTGAATTATTTGACAGATTTTAGGACTTCAAGACTCGTGTGGAGAAGGAATCTGGGAAAGTGGTCAAGATTCTTCGTATAGATAATGGAAGGGAATATGTAAATAAAAGACTTGAGGATTTTTGTACATTTGAGGGGATTGATCTTCAGCATTCTATTGCTTACACTCCATAGCAAAACGGAGTTGCAAAACACAAGAATAGAACTCTCAAAGAAATGGCTAGCTATATGATACATGCACATTCTCTTGATCCTACCTTTTGGGCAGAGGCTATCAGTTGTTCCACACACATATAGAATCAGGTTCCTCATAAAAATTTGTAAGGT
The DNA here is from genome assembly GCF_030272615.1 of Cryptomeria japonica. Classification (NCBI taxonomy): domain Eukaryota; kingdom Viridiplantae; phylum Streptophyta; class Pinopsida; order Cupressales; family Cupressaceae; genus Cryptomeria; species Cryptomeria japonica. The sequence continues at coordinate 209,583,752 of NC_081411.1, forward strand.
ATTACTCCTTTCAAGGCTTGGACTGGTAGGAAACCAATTGTGAGACATTTCAGAGTCTTTGGGTGTCCAACATGGGCTCACATACCTCCACTGAAATGTGAGGCATTGGAACATCAGAGTAGGCCTTGCATATTTGTTGGATATCTTGAGGGTGTTAAGGCTTATATATTCCTGGATCCTAAGACACATGAGGTGTTTTTTGAGAGGAGTATTCACTTTAAAGAAAGTTCTCCTAGCTTGGCCTCTCTATCTCCTCCACCTTCCTCCTTTGTGGATAGTGATGCTAGTGATTCAGATGATGAGACTCCTTCAACTTTGACTCATAGGGTTACACCTCCGCTGGGTCCACTTGTAGTTGAGGATCCTTGTTCTCCACCTCCACCTAGACCTTGTTGGGATCAAAAAACACTTGAGGCAGTTGGTTCTCTTGTTGGGGATCCTTTAGATACACAAAGAAATCAATCACAACATCAAGACCTTCAACATGCATTCATTGCTACCACTTCTGATCAACATATATTTTGGGAAGTATCAAGGGTTATTGAATGAGACCATGCTATGGAGGAAGAGTATAGTTCCTTGATGAAGGACAACACATGGGAGTTAGTCCCTCTCTCTAAGGGGAGAAATATGGTTCTATGTAAGTGGAGCTATTGGACCAAGTTTGCAGTCGATGGTAGTGTGGATAAGTATAAGGCTTGACTTGTTGTGAAAGGTTTCTCTTAGGTTCTAGATGTTGACTATACTGAGACCTTTATGCCCATAGCCAAGATGAACTCCATTCTCTTGACACTTCCTATTTCTGTAGCTCATGGTTGGGTTGTACATCAGACGGATGTGAACAATGCTTTTCTTCATGGTGATCTTGATGAGGATATTTATATGGAGTAGCCACGGGTTTCATCCAGGATTCTTCCTTAGTTTGTAGACTAAGGAAATCTCTCTATGGCCTTAGGCAGACCCCAAGGGCTTGGTATGCCAAGATGGATTCCTTTCTTCTCTCTTGGACCTATCCATCGTTGGTTCGGGTGTGGCTTATTTCCAACACCAACACCCCCCCTTAAGCCATAGCTCTCGTGTGCTTGGGGTTCCTAGCTTGGATGTATCTTACATTGTTGACTTGAGTCTTCATTCCCCTAAGTTGTACTTAAGGGGGGGTGTTGCTGTAAATAAATATTCATCATGGATAATATTACACTTTACTTTAGTTAACTTAGGATAATGAATCTCTTCGTAGTTTGGATATGAGACACTTAGGGAAGTGTGCACATAGGGATATAGCTTGTAGGAGAAATTCCACCTTTTGTGGTCTTATTTTGTTGTTACACTCCACATTCGGTGGGTCATCCACCTCTTATGGAATATTATATTATTTCTCCTACCTACCCCTAGTATTTCTTACCTACCCTTGTTTCTCATTCAGCCACATGTCATGATTGTGTGCTTGTATATTCATATGGCATTGCTTATATGAGTAGGCTCATATTCATTATATTGGTGAATATAGTTGATCATTTGTATATTGATGAGAATACAATTTTTTGTTGTCATTCTATTGTCTCTCTTTTGTGCTTTTCATTATGCCCCTAACCTTGGTGAAATCTCACAGAATTTAGTGTTGTGGTGGATCTTTGAACCAAGATGAGATTGTTTCCAAAGTATTGAGAGCTTTGCCACTGGCTTACAAGATGAAGGCTACTACAATTAATGAGTTGAGAACAATGGCTAAGACTTCTATTAATGAGGATACTTTGGTTAGAAAATCATCTACTTTTGACCTTGAATAATTTGGACCTCAAGTACCTACAAAGAAAGAAGGTGATGAGTTTGAGAAAATTGAAGCCCTATTTTCTAGATGAGTAACTAAAGGTTCGGTGGGAAGTAAGTATGAAGGAAAATCACCTTTTAAATGTTTTGCATGTAATAAGATAGGTCATTTTGCATGTAGATATCCTGAAAAGAAGTAAATATTTTAAGAGAAAGCTATAAGATATTTTAGGCCTAACCATGATTATTGGAACAAGCATAAGTATAGGAGAAACACAAATAAATCATGTTACCATTTGGATGAGAAAGGTGTGACTAATTCTGATGATGAACTGACACAAGATTCAGCTAGTGGATCCAACAATGGAAACGAATGGGTGTTTTTGGCTATCAAGGAAGATGGTCTAATACCTATTGTTCAAAATGAGGAAAAGACCCTTGCTGCTAAAATTGAAGACAAGGATGAATGGGTGATAGATAGTGGAGGTTCACCTCATATGACTGGAGATAAAAGGAAGTTTTTATCTTTGCAAGAATTTTATGGTGGACTGGTTAGATTTGGAGATGACAAAGCATGTATGATCAAAGGAAGAGGAACTATATCATTGGATGGTAAGCATAACACTGATAATGTTTATTGTGTTGAAGGTTTAAGGCATAATATTTTGAGTGTGGGATAGTTGGTGGATAAGGGATTTTGATTACAGTTCAAGGATGGAAAATGCAAAATCATTAACAGATCTAGATTGGAGATTGCAACTGATACACAAACTAAAGGTAACATCTTTCATTTGAACTTTTATGAGAAGACATGTTTGATTATACAAGTTGATGAGAATTGGTTATTACATAAGAGGTTGTGTCATGTGATTTTTGATTTCATTGTAAAGATAAGTTCAACTAAGGTTGTTAGAGATATACCTAAGATTATGAAGCCCTATAATCCACTATGTAAGGAATGCCAAATGGAAAATCAAGTCAGAACTTCTTTTAAGAGTATACAAGACAAATCTAATGATGTTCTTCATCTAATTCATATTGATTTGTGTGGTCCTGCTAGAATAAAGAGTTTTCAAGGTATATATATTTCATGCTAATCATTGATGAATATTCTAGAATGATGTGGGTTACTTTTCCAAGGGAAAAATCTGAAGCTTTTGAAAAGTTTAAGAATTTTAAAGGTAAAGTTGAGACAAAGATAGGGTTGAAGATTAAATGCTTAAGGTCAGATCAGGGTGGTGAATTCACATAGGGTGAATTTAACTATTATTCTGAGAAGGATGGGATAAAGAGACAGTTGTCTGCACTCCGAACACCTCAACAGAATGGTGTTGTGGAAAGAAAGAACATAACTATCTTGGATGTAGCCAGAAATATGATGATGGAAGCTAATTTGCGTCATGTCTATTAGAGAGAAGTTATGAGCATGACGCTATACATATTTAACAGATTTGATATCAAAAGAGACAATGGTAAGATACCTAATGAGTTATGGTTTGGTCATACACCTACAGTTAAGTATTTTAGAATCATTTGTAGTAAATGTTACATCAAAAGAGATGGTTCCATTGGAAAGTTTGATCATAGATGTCATAAAGGGATACTATTGGTTATTCTAATGAAAGCAAAGGATATAGATGTTATAACAAAAGATTGCAGAGAATTGTGGAAAGTGTTAATGTCAAGGTGGATGAGTTGTACAAAGGTCAAATCAGAACTTGTGAGAGAGAACCAAAAGTGAAGATGATCGTAATTGAACTAGTAGCACCTATACTTGAACAAAATGTTGAACTAGTTACCCTGGCAGTATTAGGAAATTCAACAGTAACTGAAGATCAAATTAGAGGAACAAAAGGTCAGAAGACTCCTAGGTATGTAAGGTTAAATCATTCAGAAGATCAGATCATTGGAGACAAGAACAAAGGAGTAATGACAAGAAGAAGGTTGGCAACTGATAGGGTATGTTTAATTTCTCATGTTGAACCGGCATTAGTTATTGAAGCTTGTAAAGATGAATGTTAGATGAGAGCTATGGAAGAGGAATTAGATTAGATTAAGAAGAACAACATATGAACTTTAGTTCCCTGGCCTAAAAATTAGAGTGAACTATTGGAACTAAATGGGTTTTTAAGAATAAATTGAATGAGGATGGACAAGTTATGAGTAATAAGGCTAGATTGGTATGTAAAGGATATTTAGAGAAGGAAGGAATTAATTATGATGATATTTTTGTTCCAGTAACTAGGATTGAAGTTGTGAGATTATTCATTGCTTATGCTACCCACAAGGAATACAAGGTTTATCAGATGGATGTTGTAATGTGGTGAAATGTTAATGAGAGATCGAGAGGAAAACTACCCTTTCCCTCCAAGGAGAGATGAGAGTTTTACTATGGATTTCCCTTCAAACACTTTTCACCAAGTTACATTGGAAGAGGAGAGGATAATTCACTAGATTCAACCTTCAAAGATGAAGATGGAGATTAAATTATCAATGAAATGGGAATGACAAGTTGATCCCCTCTTCCTTATTTGAAATGGAAAGAAATTGATTTAATTATGTAGTGTAAAAGTGACAAAGAACTGATTATAACTTGAGATCAGAGTATGGGATGAATCTATGCACCTAGATCTAGTAGTAATATATTGAGGCAAATTTGCCCTACGAATTTGAGGAAAAGTTTCCCAGACTATGGCAATAATGTACACGGTCCTCCAAAAAATCCAAGAAACAAAAAAATATTTTTCCACCTCTCCAAATGGAGCCCGAATCTAAAAGCACAACTGTGCACTTGCAACCTACACACATAAAAGAGAGGAAAGTGGGTTGGGATTGGGGGCTAGCCTTTAGGTCAAACCCCAATTTCGGAATTAACCAAGTAATGAAAGAAAGTACTTACAAGTAGATGTAAATGAAAGACTGAATTGTAAATCACCTCAAGGGAGGTTGTGGTAGAAATGTTGATAGAAATTCCTGTGTGGAATTGAATGTTAAAATCAACCCCCTCCTCAATTGTTTAATCGTTGACTTGAATGCAATACCTAGCCTTGAAGGGAGACTTCAGAATGCTCAATGCTAGAAAGGAATGCTTGAATTCTTGAATGCTCTTGAATTATTCATCACTTATGCAACTTGACAAACTCCAATCTTATCCAACTTCAACCTTTTTTTGAAAATAAGAGGACAAATTCCCCTTAAATACATATTAGTGGATTTGATTTTTGTCACAGGATGACATCAGGGGAGTTTACCACCCAATGCACAACCCACAATGCATGCTCTAAGAAGGTATTTCCCCAAAATAGGAGAGGGATAGGGGTTCCACGCTCCTATCTTAGGGGTGCCCCTATCCTACCCCTTTCTCTAGGGCATAGTGCAAACAGGGTGGTGTAGAGGCCAAGAAAGAAGCTGATTCTAAGGGATGAGCAATCTTTGGTCTTTAATCAGGCTAGAGGATTTGATCTTGCGTGCATGAGGACCCTAATGCAGTCAAAAATTTGTAGGGTCACAATTTTAAGACAGTACATTTATCTCTCACTTTAGCAGGAGTATAAGCGTACACCAATACTATAGGTAAAGTATAAGGAAACAAGATTGAAAGACTTTTACCACGTCAAGGAGGTAAAATGAGCCAAGCCCCCAGTGGGCTTAGGATCTTATGAATTCAATTGAAAAATTAAAAGGGAAGATCGAGAAGGGGAGAACTATGACGGCAAGTAGCAAATTTCCCCTCACTATGAGTCATGAAAGCAAGGATACCAAAGATTACAAAGAAAAACAAAGTTCACTAAGTAATTCTAAGTATCAAGAAGGAAAATATGAGTGAAGTGTATGCCCCCACATTAAAGAGATCTCTCGTACCTTATCAGGAGTCATTTATTTAAGGTATAATACACCCAAGAGAAAGAGAAAGGAGGGGGCATGTTATCATAAGTATTTAGCCCCCAATCAAGGAATAAACCTAAGGATAATAAATACAAAACACAAGGTAGTGTCACTTTCCTTGAGGTCAATTTGCTGTATGATAACTCATGTATATCATGTATGTATATGTGCATATCATAATCATAATTCCCTAGAAAAGGACATACCTTACATGAAAGAGAAGAGAAGTTGTCTTTTGAGTCAACATGAAAGAGACCAAGAAAATATCTCAATGCTTTGCATCGTCCCCATGTAGAAATTAAGGGAACAATAGAAGAACATGGATACACATAGAAGAATGGTCACAAAAGAGCAAGAAAGGAGAAAAAGAGAATATCTACAATGCTTATATTTCTAATCTAGCACGACATCCACCTCCCAATCTTGTTGATCACTATTTTGGGAAGGTGAGAAACATACCAGAGGAGTGACATCGAGCACAATAGATGGGGCTATTACAAGATCCAAACAAGGACTATGCTCATGTTGTAAGTCACTTTGTTTGATTCTAGGAACTAGGATTAAGGTTTGTGAAAATTCATCTGATAAATACTTCTCCATATCAACATATTCATACTCACTATTAGAAGCACTAGGAGTTGTATTGCCATTATGAATAACATTTTCACCCATTTATTCATAAAACTTTAGAGAAAGAAGAGCAATAACATGAATAGGAGTAAAACCATCACATGTTTTGTGCAGCTTATGATTTGGAGATGTAGGTTGAACATCTTGATTGGAGGAAAAGGGAATCATGTCAACTATCGGAGTTTGAGGAGATTGAGTATTTTGAGGAATAGATTCATGAGCTTGAACACGATGTCTTTGTAAGTATTATCTTACACAATGATTCTGTAGTCTTAGTGGAAGGCTGGGAAGGAGGAGGAACACTTGAAAAAGTAAGAATGTTTCTCTCCTTGATAGTTGAAGGTTTAAGTTGAGGTCTTTTTGGTTGAACATGAGGAGAAGTAGGTGTCTTCTCTTGATAAGAGGAAGGAGGTGGAACTAAACCATAGAAAGGAGGAATACTAGGTGTAGGAAGAATACCAGGTCCATCATGAGGAGGAGGTATAGGTCTAACCTTAGGAAGAATATTGTTGTTCTCCTTAAGATAAGGTAAAGTCACATCCATAAGTATATGTTGATGATATTCCTTAGGAGGGAGATTAGTTCTATCCATGACGGGAAGAACCTCATCTTGAAGAATAATAGGAATGGCAAGTGTTGGTGATCTAGGTTGAATTAAGGATAAGATCATATTGTTCTTCCATTTTTGGTAAGATTCAATAAGAGTGTCACTTCTTGATGGAAGAGATTGAATTTGTTTAGGCCAAAAGAGATCAATAGGAATATTGGGGCTTCTCTCGGATGGATGAAATAAGCTATGGTTCATGGTTATGATGTCTCCATTGTGTAGAAATTTCAGACACTTGTCGATTGGAGAAGAAATAGCCTTCATGGAAGATAGCCAAGGATAGCCCAGCTTCACATGAAATTGCTCAGAAAAGGGTATGATAAAAAATTCAACATCCATGGATTTAGTATGAACTTGAATAGGAAGAGTGATAAAACCAATGGTAGGAAAAGAGAAGCCATCAAATAACTTCACAACCACATTATAAGCATCATATATTGGTTTATGCAATCATAAAGTGAAAAGATACTCTTCAATTATGGCATTAACCATACAAGAGGGATCAATAAGGGCACCATGGAAAGGGATATCCTTAACCTTCACAACTATGTATAAAGGGGCATCGGGTGCTCTAATGGCCTCACTAGGGTCAAATGTAATATAAGGATCCTTAGGAATATCTTGTGTTTCTACCATATTAACCAAGTTTTGAGGCATAGAGGTAAATTCCTTAGAAGAGAAAGAATTAGGCACTATCTCAATAATGTTTGAGGTATGAGAAGGTAAGGGATTAGTGAAAATATTAAGATTTTGATTAGGAGGAGCTAATGATTTATTCTCTTTATCATTCACAGCTTCCAGAGATATAATATTATTACCAATCAAGTCTTGAATATTATTCTTCAATACGAAACATTTCTCACTAGAATGACCAGGTTGATGATGAAATTGACAAAAGGAATTGCTATCAAAATAAGGGGATCCAAGTTTAGAGGGATCAATTTTTTTATAGGAGGAAGTTTGATAACATTTATGTGCAATTGAGACATAATACTATGTAAAGATTCATTCAAGGAAGTAAACTGTCTTTCTCTTTGGAAAAATTTAGAAATAGAAGGCACACCTATTGTAGCATTCACATTATGGTTGTTGATTGTATCATTGAAAATGATAAAGCTTCTTTATGTTTTGAACTTCACAAAAGGTTGTTGAACACTCTCCCCTTATCACTCAGAGCCATAGGAGTAGATTGTTCCTTTTGACTCATAGCCAATTGGTAATTGTGGAGTGTTATGCACAACTGTGAAAAGGAAGTAAACTCAGACAAAAGAAGCTTTTCCCTTATATATTTTTGTAAATTAGAAATGAAAATTATTTTAATATCATTATCAAGTACATGTAAAGAAATTTGAGCACACAATTGCTTATATCTACCAATGAAATCAGTCACTTTTTCTTTAACACCTTGTTTACAATGCATTAAATTAGTCAAAGTGATTTTAGGATCAATGTTGTTTTGAAATTGCTGGATAAAAGAATTTTCTAGTTGTTGAAAGGAAGTGATAGAATAAGAAGGCAAAGAGAAATATCATTGTAAAGCCTTATCTCTTAGTGTTCTTTTTACACAAGCAATTTTGCAAGCAATCTTTGATCATATGCAAAA